>NC_084618.1:53267210-53524710 GCF_033978795.1 Nerophis ophidion
GAAGGTAGAAAAGCGCTACAAGTACAACCCATTTACCATTTACCATAATGTATATGTACAGTGTGTGTATATGTATGTTTTGTACAGTCGAGGGAAGGCTTTTAAATACAGTGCTTACAGTGCTTTTCTACTGTAAGTGTTTTGTGTGTGCTTTGTTCTGCTATGTGCTGCTTAGTTTTGCTTTGCATTTCCTTTTTAATTGCACATTACCTATTTGTCTTTATATTCTGGGGTCTTGCTGACAATGCAAAGCAATACTGAACAACTGCTTGTATCAACCAATGTGATTGATTGACTGATTGATTGATAATTTTATTAATAGATTGCACAGTTCGGTACATAGTCCGTACAATTGACCACTAAATGGTAACACCCGAATACGTTTTTTAAACTTGTTTAATTCGGGGTCCACGTTAATCAATTCATGGTACAAATATATACTATCAGCATAATACAGTCATCACACAAGTTAATCATCATAGTATATACAAAGAATTATTTACATTATTTACAATCCGGGGGGTGGGATGAAGAGCTTTGGTTGATATCAGTACTTCAGTCATCAACAATTGCATCAATAGAGAAATGGACATTGAAACAGTGTAGGTCTTGCATTAGGATATGTACAGCCAGCAGAGAATAGTGAACACGTAGTCTTTAGGGTTACGCTGGGAAAGTGCAGTAATATACAAGACTTACTCCAATGCTGCAGGCAGTGCACGTGTTCCATTCCAGGAAGACCTTTGTTACCTCAGCCCCTTAACAGAAAGATTATAGCGTGAAACGGCAAATTGGAACTGCTGCTGCCGCATGTCGCACAAATTGGGATGATTACCCCACCATCTCAGTTCGTTTGTTGAAGTGGAGCACTTTTTTGGGGGGGGTCAAGCAGCGTCAGCCAGACCAGGCCATGTAATAACAATCCATCACAGTGTCGCAGAGGCCAGTCGTTTCTTTGTTTATGCAATGCTGGGTGTGGATTACCCGCCGTGCTTCCTGTGCTGTAATTATCAACGGCGAAACAAAAGAATGGCTTTTAAAAAAGATGTGCAAATGCATGGCAAGGAGCTGAGGGGACAAAAGAGACAAACACATTTCACGGTTGTAATGTTTGTTGAAGAAGCAGCTTGGAGGATTGGGCTTCTATCAGATGAATAATTCAAGCGCGACTGGAGGGTTGAATATGGCATCAGTATGTGACAGGAGAGGCGCGTTTGCAGGCCGAAGTGGGCGCCCGTGACGCGTTAGATGCGATGGTGGATCAGTGTGTGAGGTTTCACAATAATGGACAACATCGAAACACACTGCTTAGGGACTCACATGCTCCATTAGCGTCTCGTTAGGTGTCACTCCAGAAAATCATCATCGGGGTCATGACTGTTTGCATGGAGTCTGCACAGCAGAGGTGTCCAAACTCGCAGCTCACTCTGTGTTGACATTGAAAGTGGGCATATGATCAATTCTGTCTTTTCTGACTTATAAATGTTTTTACAATGTCGGATACTCTTGATCAGGGGTGCCCATTCGGTCAATAGCCAGCCAGGCATGAACAAAATACACCTAAAAATTAGCAATTGCCAAATTTCAGTATAAAGAGACTTTGAAGAGACAAGGCTGCGAAGCTGGTGCTGAGTGCGGGGACGGGAAAAACTTCAGTGTCTTGGCTGAATGAGCAGGTAGAGGACACCTTGGTCTCCATGGACGTATGCTCGCTCAGCCATGCGGACTGGACACTAGTGGAGAGTTGGTGGGCGGCCAAGGGGGGAGTCGGCTCTCTTGGCTGCTCTGTTGGGTCTGCTCCTTTTTCTGGCCATGCTCCCCCCCACCTCAGCAGACGATGGCGTGGAACACCACAGAGGCCACCACTGTGTATATGTTTTTTTGTTGTTGTTTCACTCTTGTGGCTGTGTGTAGGAGTGGCTAGTTGCATCAGCTCTGCTCTTTTAATGTCTTTAATGTCCTTTGTTGTTTCCCTCTCTTACACACATGTGCTATGGCTATGAGTGTTTTTTTTTCTTCTTCCTTGGCCTCAGTCTGACCCTCTCCAGGGGCCCAGGCTTAGACTGAATATTAATAGCATAAAAAAAACCCCATACAAACAATTAGCAACACAAACGGGGACGGCGTGGCGCAGTGGGAAAGTGGCCTTGCACAACCCGAGGGTCCCTAGTGCCAACCTCGTCACATCCGTTGTGTCCTGAGCAAGACACTTCACCCTTGCTCCTGATGGGTGCTGGTTAGCGCCTTGCATGGCACCTCCCTCCATCAGTGTGTGAATGTGTGTGTGAATGGGTAAATGTGGAAGTAGTGTGGAGTTTGCATGTTCTCCCCGTGAATGCGTGGGTTCCCTCCGGGTACTCCGGCTTCCTCCCACTTCCAAAGACATGCACCTGGGGATAGGTTGATTGGCGACACTAAATTGTCCCTAGTGTGTGAATGTGAGTGTGAATGTTGTCTGTCTATCTGTGTTGGCCCTGCGATGAGGTGGCAACTTGTCCAGGGTGTATCCCGCCTTCCGCCCGATTGTAGCTGAGATAGGCGCCAGCGCCCCCCGCGACTCCGAAAGGGAATAAGCGGTAGAAAATGGATGGATGGAAGTAGTGTCAAAGCGCTTTGAGTACCTTGAAGGTAGAAAAGCGCTAAACAAGTACAACCCATTTATTTATTTATTTAAACAACAAAAAAACAATTTTAAAATAAAAAATGCATAAACCAACATAAAAAAATTAAAAAAAACAAAAAAAAACTAAGCAATAGCAAGTTTCTGTTTTTATTTGGTTTATTTCAACAACCCCTTATGTCGATGTCAGTCACCCAGTCCGAGGCACGCAAAGTTTCACCGTAGTCTCTAAATTAACGTCCATATTCATGTTTAACAGAATATTTGAATACATGAGAGCCCAGTTCTGAACTACAGTATATGCATGATACAAATATGATTTAATAGGCTGTATTATGAGGAAAAAAAAAAGAGTTGTTTTCATGACTATTCCTATTTAGCATATACATTTTTACTGGCGAGCGGTTAAAGAAAACGCCAAGAGTTTCATGTGATTATTCACACCTGAGCTCTTTGCTGTCAAGAGATTTGAAAGGCGTTAAGAGGCCAGGTCTAAGGTCACGACGCAAGCGTCTGAAGAACCGCTTGCTCTCGCTTTGACCCATCTCAGCTCAGCAGAGTAGAAAAATGCGACATGTTAAGGAGCGAGATGCAAGGTCACACGTGAGGTTGGCTGTGAGCGAACACATATATAGAAACACAACCAGAGCGCTGGAACACACGCTTCTCTATCTGGAAGTGCTTAATGCCGTAAGTCAAAGGCAAAGCAGGATTTCAAACACTAGAATTCCCTCATAATTCCGCTTAATCCAAACACTAACAGAGCACTTGGAAGTTCAGTCTAATTGAGGGTGGGATGAAAGCCAAGGATATCCTGTGTGGGAAAAGATATGTGGATTAATTAGCATTGAGTGTGCGTGCACGTGTGTGCGTGTTTAACCTAGTATGTGCTACAACGTGTGTGTGTGTGTGTGTGTGTGCGTGTGAAAGGGTAATTGTTTCTATATGCTGAGCCTCTACTTCATCAGGGAACGTGTCACAACTCACAAAAAGCATGTTTGCTTGGATTTTCCTCTTTTAATCACACTGCCTCTATTTCTGTGCTGCCTGGCTAATTACAAAGAGGGATTAAATGTAAATGCCAACACATTACGGGCATGCAATCATAGCCAGAAACACACGGCGGAAAATCTACCGTTATCCTTTTAATTTAACCAGTGTGTGTTTTTTGGCTTATTTCCTTGTGAGTGTATGTGAGTGGTACAATTGAAAAAGTAAATTAGGTGTTTTCATAGAAGATGTAGGATTGGGGACGTCCAGTCAGTTGAGGCATAATGAGAAAAAAAATATTTAAATAAAATAAATACAATATTCATATTTGACCATTAAAATATATTATGAATGTTTTTTTCATTTATGATTATAAGGTTTTCTTAACCCTTGTAAAATCTTAAAGGGGAACATTATCACAATTTCAAAAGGGTTAAAAACAATAAAAATCAGTTCCCAGTGGCTTGTTATATTTTTTGAAGTTTTTTTCAAAATTTTACCGGTCCGGGAATATCCCTAAATAAAGCTTTAAAGTGCCTGATTTTCGCTATCTTCTAAACCACTATCCATTTTCCTGTGACGTCATACAGGGCTGCCAATACAAACAACATGGCGGTTACCACAGCAAGATATAGCGACATTAGCTCGGATTCAGAGTCGGATTTCAGCAGTTTAAGCGATTCAACAGATTACGCATGTATTGAAACAGATGGTCGGAGTATGGAGGCAGATAGCGAAAATGAAATTGAAGAAGAAATTGAAGCTATTGAGCGAATAGCTGTTGACGCTATTCGGCCATAGCGTGTGTGTACCTAATGAAGTGGCCCATAGCATGGCTGCCTTATTAGCATCGCCGGTAAAATGTGCAGACCAAACGATCAGGACTTTCACATCTTGTGAAACTGGAGCAACTTAAATCCGTCGATTGGTAAGTGTTTGTTTCGCGTTAAATGTGGGTATCTAGTTTCAAATTTACATAAAGCTAGCATAAATAGCATGTTAGCATCGATTAGCGTAGCATGTTAGCATCGATTAGCTGGCAGTCATGCCGTGACCAAATATGTCTGATTAGCACATAAGTCAACAACATCAACAAAACTCACCTTTGTGATTTCGTTGACTTAATCTTTGCAAATGCATCTGCAGGTTATCCATACATCTCTGTGCCATGTCTGCCTTAACATCGCCGGTCAAACGTGAAGACACTTTGGTACATTCAATGGGGGTCTGGCGGCAGATTTCTTGCCAGTGGTGCAACTTGAATCCCTCCCTGTTAGTGTTGTTACACCCTCTGACAACACACCGACGAGGCATGATGTCTCCAAGGTTCCAAAAAATAGTCGAAAAAACGGAAAATAACAGAGCTGAGACCCGGTGTTTGTAATGTGAAAATGAATATGGCGGGTGTGTTACCTCGGTGACGTCACGTTCTGACGTCATCGCTAAAAGACCGATAAACAGAAAGGCGTTTAATTTGCCAAAATTCACCCATTTAGAGTTCGGAAATCGGTTAAAAAAATACATAGTCTTTTTTCTGCAACATCAAGGTATATATTGACGCTTGCATAGGTTTGGTGAAAATGTTCCCCTTTAAGATTGACTGTACATACTGTTAAGATACAAAAGGAACCACTCATAAAAGGGTAATAAAAGTGTCATAAGTCAGCAATATTACCACCATTCATCACTCATCTTATTACAGTGTAACAATAGGCGCTAACTTCTGGGCTTACGTGCGGTCAAAACCAATAGTGTGTGTAATTCTATTTTATGTATGCCCGATCATTTTTTTTTAAATTAATCCAACGGGTTAACGTTGACATTGATTGATTGATTGATTGATTGATTGATTGATTGATTAATTGACAGCCATTATATATACATATACATAGAAATAGTAATACACACACACACACACACAAACACACACACACACACACACACACACACACACACACACACACACACACACACACACACGCACACACACACACACGTACTTCATGACTATTTACATTGTAGATTGTCACTGATGGCATCAAAACTATGAAAGAACACATGTGGAGTTATGTACTTAACAAAAAAAGGTGAAATAACTGAAAACATGTTTTATATTCTAGTTTCTTCAAAAGAGCCACCCTTTTCTCGAATTACTGCTTTGCACACTCTTGGCATTCTCTCGATGAGCTTCAAGAGGTAGTTACCTGAAATGGTTTTCACTTCACAGGTGTCATAGTTTTGATGTCTTCAGTGACAATCTACAATGTAAATAGTCATGAAAAAAAATAAAAAATTAAAAAACGCATTGAAATGAGAAGGTGTGACCAAACTTTTGGCCATTATATACAAACCCGTTTCCATATGAGTTGGAAAAATGTGTTGGATGTAAATATAAACAGAATACAATGATTTGCAAATCATTTTCAAACCATATTCAGTTGAATGTGCTAAAAAGACAACATATTTGATGTTCAAACTGATAAGCATTTTTTTTGCATATAATCATTAACTTTAGAATTTGATGCCTGCAACACGTGACAAAGAAGTTGGGAAAAGTGGCAATAAATACTGATAAAGTTGAGGAATGCTCATCCCACAGATGTGCAGGCTAATTGGGAACAGGTGGGTGCCATGATTGGGTACAAAAGCAGCTTCCATGAAATGCTAAGTATTTTACAAACAAGGATGGGGCGAGGGTCATCACTTTGTAAGCAGATTGTCAAACAGTTTTAGAACAACATTTCTCAACGAGCTATTGCAAGGAATTTAGGGATTTTACCATCTACGGTCCGTAAAATCATCAAAAAATTCAGAAAATCTGGAGAAATCACTGCACGTAAGTGATGATATTACGGACTTTTGATCCCTCAGGCAGTTGGGACCGCATCAAAAAACCGACATCAGTGTGTAAAGGATATCACCACATGGGCCCAGGAACAATTCATAAAACCACTGTCAGTAACTACAGTTGGTCGCTACATCTGTAAGTGCAAGTTAAAACTCTACTATGCAAAGCCAAACCCATTTATCAACAATATCCTGAAATGCCGCCGGCTTGGCTGGGCCCGAGCTCACCAAAGATTGACTGATGCATAGCGGAAAGGTTTTCTGTGGTCTGACGAGTCCACATTTCAAATTATATTTGGAAACAGAGGACATGGTGTCCTACAGAACATAGGGGAAAATAACCATTCGATTGTTAGAGGCGCAAAGTTCAAAAGCCAGCATCTGTGATGGTATGGGGGTGTATTAGTGCCCAAGGCTTGGGTAACTTACACATCTATGAAGGCACCATTAATGCTGAAAGGTACATCCAGGTTTTGGAGCAACATGTGTTGTCATCCAAGCAACGTTATCATGGACGCCCCTGCTTATTTCAGCAAGACAAGTGTTACAACAACGTGGCTTCTTAAAAAAAGAGTGCGGGTACTTTCCTGGCCCGCATGCAGTCCAGACTTGTCTCCCATCGAAAATGTGTGGCGCAAGTAGGGAATTCCCATAGATTAATGATGACAGAGGCTGTAAATCCAAAACTTGCTCGTACTTCCCTTCGTGTTTCCTCACATCTGCTAAGAGTGGATTAACTGAGGAACATAGAGTGTGTTCACCAAACCCTGGCAATATCTCCATCCCTCTTTGAGAAGGAATATTAAAATCACGGCGAGTGATATTTGTCTCATGCCGTCGGCACTTTCAGCCATGCGCGGCACCTGACAGTTTAGTGCATCATTAGCCTGCATCTCCCCTGATGATGTTCCACTCCATTTATCGCTTGGCGAGATGGCCCCTATCAGCGCGTGGACGGCCACAGTGGCGGCATGCAGACGCACGTTCCTGTGCTGCTGCCTTCACTGACCGGCGTGCAGTAGAAATATTTGCATGTGTGCATTTGAAATATTCGCCAACATCTTTGTGACAGCCTGCGGATGCATGCAAGTGTGAAATCACAGAGAATTCTTGGGTGTATATGCAGAAAAACAATACGTGTCCCTTGTGGAAACAGTGCATACCTTCTTTGGGTCTAGGCAGCATTGAAGGAGAGTGCTTTGATGGAAGTGGGGATTGCTGCACGGTTTACTGCTTCTTATAAGAAACTCATATTTGACTCAAAGGGTCTTTCTGATGACTTGTGACTGCAGCAGAAAGAAGGCACAAAACACCATCATTTTCTATCGTTTGTCCCTCTCAAATTCAACCCTTAATTTGCCATCAGTGTTCTACAAACGTCAATATGGACATCACTAGTTAGCCAATGAGAGCTAATTTGTTTCCGAGAAACAAACACAGGCTATTGGGATGTGTTACTCCAGGTCAGATTTCCATTGCGTGGGTTTCTTCAGTTTTTTGTTTCACTTCCTGTCCTGCGCTCTTATTTTGGTGGCTTTTCCTGTTTTGTTGGTGTTTTCCTGTAAATGCTTCATGCCTGTCGGCCTGAGCACTTTTCCGCCCACCTCTTTTCAATTTGCAATTAGGGCTATTTAAGTTGAGCCTGAACCACCGTTTATCGTGATTATTTATTTATTTTTTTCTGCTGTCCACCTTTGTGGTTTTATTTTACTTTGTACGTAGCTTGCTCAGTTTTCTCCGTGCGTGGCTTCCCTTATGCAATCAGAGCACTTCCCGTAGCCCCGGCCTTTTGTTTATTTAGTCAATAAATATTCGTCACCTGCATGCTGCCTTCTCGGCTGTCTGCTTACAGAAATCCAAACAACCTTCACCGTCTTACACGAGGCGAACCCTGACTCAAAAGATGCAAACTGGTCACCCTTCCACACAATAGTCAATACACCTGTTTGTGATACAGTAGTACCTCAACCTAAGAGTGTTTTGAGATAAGAGCTGTCTCCTGACTAATTGTTGTGCTGTAAAGGCCTACTGAAATGAGATTTTCTTATTCAAACGGGGATAGCAGGTCCATTCTATGTGTCATACTTGATCATTTTGTGATATTGCCATATTTTTGCTGAAAGGATTTAATAGAGAACTTCCACGATAAAGTTCCCAACTGGAGAAAAGCCCTGCCTCTACCGGAAGTCGCAGACGATGACGTCACATGTTGAGGGCTCCTCATATATTCACATTGATTTTAATGGGAGCCTCCAACAAAAACAGCTATTCCGACCGAGAAAACGACAATTTCCCCATTAATTTGAGCGAGGATGAAAGATTTGTGTTTGAGGATAATGATAGCGACGGACTAGAAAAAAAAAAAAACACGATTGCAATCGCGTTGCATTGAGACGGATTCATATGTTTTTAGAGACATTTACTAGACATTTACGGCATGGCGCAGTGGAAGAGTGGCTGTGCGCAACCCGAGGGTCACTGGTTCAAATCCCACCTAGTACCAACCTCGTCACGTCCGTTGTGTCCTTGAGCAAGACACTTCACCCTTGCTCCTGATGGGTGCTGGTTGGCGCCTTGCATGGCAGCTTCCTCCATCAGTGTGTGAATGTGTGTGTGAATGGGTAAATGTGGAAGTAGTGTCAAAGCGCTTTGAGTACCTTGAAGGTAGAAAAGCGCTATAGAAGTACAACCCATTTAACCCATTTATAATTCTGGGAAATCCCTTATCTTTCTATTGTGTTGCTAGTGTTTTAGTGAGTTTAACAGTACCTGATAGTCGGAAGTGTACGTCCACGGCCGGGTGTTGACGCGCAGTGTCTCAGGGAACTCGACGGCAGCTGTACAGGAGGCACAAGCTCAGCTGATATCCGGTAAGTGGCGACTTTTTAACCACAATTTTCTCACCGAAACCTGCTGGTTGACATGTAGTCGAGATCCATGTCTGCTCTGATCCATAGGAAAGTTTCACCTCTGTGAATTTTAAACAAGGAATCACCGTGTGTTTGTGTGGCTAAAGGCTAAAGCTTCCCAACTCCGTCTTTCTACTTTGACTTCTTCAATATTAATTGAACAAATTGCAAAAGATTCAGCAACCAAGATCTCCAAAATACTGTTTAATTATGCCGTTAAAGCAGACGACTTTTAGCTGTGTGTGTGTGCGGCGCTCATATTCATAACAGCCCATGACGTCACGCGTACACGCCATCATAACGTGACGTTTTCAGGAAAAAAGTCCCGGGAAATTTAAAATTGCAGTTTAGTAAACTAAAAAGGCCGTATTGGCATGTGTTGCAATGTTAATATTTCATCATTGATATATAAACTATCAGACTGTGTGGTGGGTAGTAGTGGGTTTCAGTAGGCCTTTAAGATGTATATGAAGTGAAACGTATGTATATATATATATATATCTCTCTCTATATATATATATATATATATATATATATAGATAGATATATATATATATCTATATATATATATATACATTACCAATATTTATTACTGTTTATTGATAAATTAAATCCCCCTGACAAGCAGGGAAACCTGCAAAACAGGCTTGTAGGGATGATATAGCAGCTTGTGTTTTTTCCAGACCTAACGTGTGTACGTATATATATATATATATATATACATATATATATATATATATATATATATATATATATATATATATATATATATATATATATATATATATATATATATATATACATATACATATATATACATATACATATATACTTATATATATATACATATATACATATACATATATATGTATATATATACATATATACATATACATATATATATATATATATATATATACACATATATATATATATATATACACATATATATATATATATATATATATATACATATATATATATATATATATATATATATATATATATATATATATATATATATATATATATATATATATATATATATATATATATATATATAAAGCATATAGTAGCACTGTTCCTGAACTGAGAGCAGACAGGAACAGGAAGTCACATTCCAAGACAACGCGCATGACAGATTCACGCATGAGTCGCTGCTCTGTATTGAGTTTAAAAATACATTGGAAGGAAAAACAGCACCATCTGGTGGGCCGCTTCCTGATCAAAAAACAGCATTGATCAATTTTTAGTGAACAGGTGGCTCGTTGTTGGGGAGCTTCGGTCCAAAACAAAGTTGTGAAACTATCTTTATGGCGACACTTGGAACGAGTGGGAGTCCGGTCGGCGTTGGTGTGAAGAACAGTATTGTGGGTAAATGTCACCCAGCCTTCTGGTCCACGTCTGACTAAGTGTATGAAACAAAACAACAAATAAAACTAAATCCTGAATCCTGTTATCCCTTCTTGGATAATTACCTATTGTATTCTTTCTAAAAGATGCATGATTAAGAATGAAAGCTTACAGCATACAAGAGGATCACTTTTATTCCAACTGGTATTAATGAGGAAAAACTGATATGATGGATTAGAGCAGCTGTGATAAAACCCATTGTTGACCTCAGTAAACACCTGAATCACCAAAACGCTGTAGTTTAGCGAGCCACTTAGGAACCGAGCCCCCAGCAGCTCTCAGAGTCTGTCCAGCTGGCTGCAGGACGC
This sequence comes from Nerophis ophidion, assembly GCF_033978795.1. Taxonomy (NCBI): domain Eukaryota; kingdom Metazoa; phylum Chordata; class Actinopteri; order Syngnathiformes; family Syngnathidae; genus Nerophis; species Nerophis ophidion. The sequence continues at coordinate 53,278,298 of NC_084618.1, forward strand.
AGTGATGGATGAACGAGGCCGTCACTGATTCTCTGCTGCCCAGATGGCTCGATTTGTCAGTGGGCCCAGTTCCAGCAGGAGTCAGACCCTGACCATTTAAATATGCCAAATTCCACTCATCCCCTCACCAACACCTGTAGAATACAAGGATAAATGATGGGGAAGTGGTGCTCAGGACCATCCAAGTGTGTGTGTGTGTGTGTGTGTGTTATTGTATGTCTACCCTTCTTGAGACATCAACAAGGAAATGTACCTTCCATATGAGGAGCGGTGAACAAGTTAGGACATACATTATGGTCCCAGTAAGGAAAACCATTACATCTAATAGAGAATGTCTCATTTGCACCCCTGGTGGTGAAATCTATCAAAATTAGGGTGGTCCCAAAAAGGAGGGCTTTTTCAAATTGACTTTGTGTCGGTTTTAAAAGTGCTCCCCCTCTGGCCAATTTATGGAATAGCAAGTGTGTGTAAAAATTTGAAGTGCTCCCTCTATGGCCAACATATGGAATAACAAATGTGTGTAAGAAATTGAAATGCACCCCCTTTGGCCAAAATTAATTAAAAATATACATAAATATGGATATAGAAACAGCTGGGCGGAAGCCAAAGGCAGGGCACTTGGCGGTCCAATCCTCGGCTACGGAAGCTAGTTCTTGGGACGTGGAACGTCACCTCACTGGGGAGGAAGGAGCCTGAGCTAGTGCGGGAAGTAGAGAAATTCCAGCTGGAAGTAGTCGGACTCACTTTGACGCACAGCAAGCAAGGGCTCTGGTACCACTTTTCTCGAGAGGGGCTGGACTCTCTTCCACTCTGGCGTTGCCGGCAGTGAGAGGCGACGGGCTGGGGTGGCAATTCTTGTTGCCCCCCAGCTCAAAGCCTGTACGTTGGAGTTCAACCCAGTGGACGAAAGGATAGCCTCCCTCCGCCTTCGGGTGGGGGGATGGGTCCTGACTGTTGTTTGTGCTTACGCACCAAACAGCAGTTCAGAGTACCCACCCTTTTTGGGTACACTCGAGGGAGTACTGTAGAGTGCTCCCTCGGGTGATTCCCTTGTTCTGCTGGGGGACTTCAACGCTCATGTTGGCAACGGCAGTGAAACCTGGAGAGGCGTGATTGGGAAGAATGGCCACCCGGATCTGAACCCGAGTGGTGTCTTGTTATTGGATTAGTGTGCTCGTCACAGTTTGTTCATAACAAACCCCATGTTCAAACATAATGGGGTCCATATGTGCACTTAGCACCAGGACACCCTAAGCCGCAGTTCCATGATCGACTTTGTAGTTGTGTCATCGGATTTGCGGCCTCATGTTTTGGACACTCGGGTGAAGAGAGGAGCAGACCTTTCTACCGATCACCACCTGGTGGTGAGTTGGCTGCGATGGTGGGGGAGGATGCCACACAGACCTGGCAGGCCCAAACGCATTGTGAGGGTTTGCTGGGAACGTCTGGCCGAGTCTCCTGTCAGAGAAAGTTTCAATTCCCACCTCCGGAGGAACTTTGAAAATGTCACGAGGGAGGTGCGGGACATTGAGTCCGAGTGGACCATGTTCCGCACATCCATTATCGAGGCGGCTGATTGGAGCTGTGGCCGTAAGGTTGTTGGTGCCTGTCGTGGCGGTAATCCTAAAACCCGTTGGTGGACACCAGCGGTGAGGGATGCCGTCAAGCTGAAGAAGGAGTCCTATCGGGTTCTTTTGGCTCAAAGGACTCTGGAGGCAGTGGACAGGTACCTACAGGCCAAGCGGTGTGCAGCTTCAGCGGTCGCAGAGGCAAAAACTCGGACATAGGAGAGGTTCGGGGAAGCCATGGAAAACGACTTCCGGACGGCTTCGAAGCGATTCTGGACCACCACCCGCCGCCTCAGGAAGGGGAAGCAGTACACTGTCAACACAGTGTATGGTGCGGATGGTGTTCTGCTGACCTCAACTGTGGATGTTGTGGATAGGTGGAAGGAATACTTCGAAGACCTCCTCAATCCCACCAACACGTCTTCCTATGAGGAAGCAGTGCCTGGGGAATCTGTGGTGGGCTCTCCTATTTCTGGGGCTGAGGTTGCTGAGGTAGTTAAAAAGCTCCTCGGTGGCAAGGCCCCAGGGGTGAATGAGATCCGCCCGGAGTCCCTTAAGGCTCTGGATGCTGTGGGGCTGTCTTGGTTGACAAGACACTGTAGCATCGCGTGGACATCGGGGGCAGTACCTCTGGATTGGCAGACCGGGGTGGTGGTCCCTCTCTTTAAGAAGGGGTACCGGAGAGTGTGTTTCAACTATCGTGGGATCACACTCCTCAGCCTTCCCGGTAAGGTTTATTCAGGTGTACTGGAGAGGAGGCTACGCCGGATATTCGAACCTCGGATTCAGGAGGAACAGTGTGGTTTTCGTCCTGGTCGTGGAACTGTGGACTCTCTGCAGGGTCTTTGAGGGTGCATGGGAGTTTGCCCAACCAGTCTACATGTGCTTTGTGGACTTGGAGAAGGCATTCGACCGTGTCCCTCGGGAAGTCCTGTGGGGAGTTCTCAGAGAGTATGGGGTACCGGACTGTCTTATTGTGGCGGTCCGCTCCCTGTATGATTAGTGTCAGAACTTGGTCCGCATTGCCGGCAGTAAGTTGGACACAATTCCAGTGAGCGTTGGACTCCGCCAAGGCTGCCCTTTCTCACCGATTCTGTTCATAACTTTTATGGACAGAATTTCTAGGCGCAATCAAGGCATTGAGGGGTTCCGGTTTGGTGGCCGCGAGATTAGGGCTCTACTTTTTGCAGATGATGTGGTCCTGATGGCTTCATCTGGCCGGGATCTTCAACTCTCACTGGATTGGTTCGCAGCCGTGTGTGAAGCGACCGGAATGAGAATCAGCACCTCCTAGTCCGAGTCCATGGTTCTCGGCCGATCAAAGTTCGACAACAGGTGTTGTTGACAAAAAGGAAGGTCAAAAGCGTCTATCTTTGAGGAGTCCTCGGTAGATTTTCTTCAGAACAGCCTGTTCCTGTGTCAAGGCCATTCAAGGGAGTCCAAATCGTAGATTAAGAAGTTGTTTTTCTTCGTGAAGACAAAAATAGTGACTTATCTCCTCCGTTCGTCCATGCTGGATTTCTTCAATTCCAATTACTTATTCCTTCTCTGCAATCTTTTCCAAGATGAGATGCATTTTGTGATTCAACTCAGAAATCGCTCCAGTCTGTGTTCCCATTGCCCGACCAAAACCGTCCATTGCGTTGAACAGCCGTTGGGCCCCTTTAGTGACTGCCATCGTCTTCCGAATTTGTCGATACACCAGAGCAATGCCCAGCCCAATCAGCAAGTGCCCCGCGATCACAGCTCCAAATAGGTAGATGTCTTCAACGTCCTTGATGGAAAAGGCTGGGAGGCACATGATCCTCCATGAATTCCAGCAGTCCCTCACGTACCCCGCAGTGATGGTTCCATCAGGGCAGCCAGGCTCCCCCGAATCTCTTTTCCTTTTGGAAAAGACTGTGTCAATTGCGTCCAGAGTTCAGCTGATCATATTCATATTGATATTTGGATTAGAGGACAGCGCAAAGAAAGAGGCTTTAAAAAAGTTCAGACAAAGACAAGACGCAGAGAGCAAGCACGGAAGGAGGGAACGGAGAGAATTGCGACCGCCCTCACCAGAGGCAAGCTTGAATATTAACTGTACTGTGCAATCTACTAATAAAAGTCTCAATCAATCAAAACTTTTTTCATAAAATTTCCCAGATTTTAAGCTTGGAAATGTTCGACTGTTATTGAGTAAAATTCCAGCTTTTATCATAATATTGGACAAATGTTCAATTTTTCATGATTTTTATGAGACCAAACTAATCATTAATTTTACAATACATAATGATAATGCATGTATATCCTTTCAAATCCAATAAACTTGTATTTCTCATATATTTTAACGTTGTAATTAAAATGAAAATGTGTAAATCTCTTCGTTACCTAAAACAAACAAAAAACAATAAAATATACTTTGTCTTTTAGCAAAATTTTGAACTTGAATAAACATTACAACTAAAAGCACTACAATATCTTAAGGAGAAGGGGGGTGGGCGGCTCAATTATACACAACCATAACAATAGATAAAATAGCTAATTAAAGTATTGACAAACAAAGTTGCACTTCAATATTGAACATGAAGGCAGAAGTAGAGTTGTACATGACTTAACTGACAATCAAGTTAGGACATTTTTAAACAGAAGTGCAGAGTAACAATAGAAACACTACAGTTTAAACCAGGGGTGTCAAGCTAATTTTAGATCGGGGGCCACATGGAGAAAAATCTACTGCCAAGTGGGCCAGACTGGTAAAATCACAGCATGACAAGTTATAAAATAAAGCCAACTTCAGATTGTTTTCTTTGTTTAAAAAATAGAACAAGCACATTCTGAAAATGTACAAATCATAATGTTTTTTTTTACACTTACATGTTGCTGTTAACAGTATTCTATCTTTATTTGTTGTTATTTAAATTTTCTGAATAAAGTATGTGATAATATTCATCAGTCAACTCATTGGTGTTAATTTTCAATCCATCAAGATAAACACTTTTATATCAAAATCAAATTACAGGATGCTATTTACGTAGTTGATCATTTTCCTCGACTGATCTACTAACATTTTTTTTTTTTTTTACATAAGTAATTTCATCTACAAATAATTGCTATTGTGACATCCAGTGGACAGATTGAGAACAGCAGTTTCTTTTGTTTAGAATTTCGGCTCATTTTTATCCTTAGCAAACTCATCCCGCGGGCCTGACAAAACCTGTTGAGGCCCGCGTGCCGTACATTTAATACATCTGGTTTAAACAGATGTATTAACAAGTCATATGTAAAACAAAATTATGTTTGGCAGATTCCAAGTGAGGAACACCGGCATGACATGACAAGAAAAGAGCACTTTTAAAACATGCTAGTTTTAAAATGGTAATAAATGGCAGTATGTCTCTGGTGATGTATTTTGCACTGTTTCTGTGACCTGTGGCAATAATCCAATTAGATTTAGGTGATAGCATAAGGCAGGTCAAAGTTCAGGTAAGTAGTTGTACAATTAAGGCCGTCACAGAAGTCCCAATAAAAATAGTGTATCACATTGAAAAGAACAAAGTAGTAAAATTAATGGTTCTGATTATTGTTTGACCTAACGTGACCCTTCAAATGCTGCCGCAGTCAAGCATGATCACTAAAGGTTAAAGGTTATTGGAGTCGCTCTATTCTGCCTACAAAGCCCTTAAAAAACATCCAAACACCTCCATTAAGGTTTTATATACATGATGTAAGTAAATATGTAATGTAGTAACAGGCATATTTTTGATACCATTTAATATTTACGTATTTTGATCATTTTAAGCATACGCGGCAGATTAATTAAAAAAAAACGTGTCACGACATTCTCTTTTTTTGACATCACTGATTATTAGTCACTCCAGACTTCATGAGAGCCAACAAACATAATAAAACATCACATACTGTACAATGTCTGCTGTCATTAGGATGCCGACTGATCTGATGTTCATGTATTTCCTTTAGGTGAAAAAGGATTCATAAAAAAATCTCTCAAAGGAAAACGGGGGAGGAACTAAACGTCTTTTCATGTCATTCTCGCCATTCCGGGGTCTAAATTGGCTGTCAAAGTGTGCCAATTTGTCGGAATACATCCTCGTTTTTTTTTTTTTTACTATCCAGTTTAGAAGCATGATTTATGATCTACAGTAAACTTCCACAAGCAAGGAAGCAGTTTATTACACGTTCATGATCCTTGGTGCAGCTATAAATAGTTTGTCTGTGTTAGCACTCATAATAACAATATCACTAATACCCGGTCAATAGTCAACTTGCGAAATCTACATTTTGTATTGTTGGCGCTTTCTGGATGTTTTTTATTGGGTTTTATGAGCGGGAAAAAATTGTAGTTCCTAATTAAGACATTAAAGAACAGGGGTCTCAAAGTCGCGGCCCCCGAGACCATATTATGTGGCCCCAACCTTAATATGAAAGTTTAATGTTAGTGCGGCCCGGAAGTTTCACATGAATGGCACTTAGCCCTGTTGTGTGGGGAGCTGAACGACGCTACCAATCACAGTGGGGTAGGTAGCTCTCGGGGGCGGGATATCGACCGGGCTTGATGCAAGCAAAGAAGCATTTCTCCAAGAGTGAAAGTGACAGGAGTGTTGCCATGGAGACTTTTCTTCCGTGCGTGGCAGGCTGCCTAGTTTCTACTGAGCACATGTGGACATTTGTCACAGCGCACTGCGTTCATACTTCCAAAAAAAAAAAAAAGTTTTCAAGTTGCACACAGCAGAACATCATACGTATATGTCGTTACTTACTGTGGTGGACCCCAAAAAATGTACAAGAGTGGTGAGTGCAACAAATATTTCATTGTCCGCACTGTCGATGATTCAAAAAACAAAAACTACGGTGCCAATAGAACAAACATGCACCGGGAGAAAAAGCTCAAGCAGAATGAGCAGAGGCAAACTTGGGTAGAAATACAAAAAAATAAGCATTCACTACATTAGGGACGTCAGGAAAAAACTCAAAGCAATGAAACGGACCCAACCTGCGTCACAGCGGGTGTCACATGTATATACACTATATTGCCAAAAGTATTTGGCCACCTGCCTTGACTCACATATGAACTTTAAGTGCCATCCCATTTGTAACCCATAGGGTTCAATATGATGTGGGTCCACCTTTTGCAGCTATTACAGCTTCAACTCTTCTGGAAAGGCTGTCCACAAAGTTGCAGAGTATGTTTATAGGAATTTTCCAACATTCTTCCTACGTGCACACTGATGTTGGTCCAGAAGGCCTGGCTCTCGGTCTCCATTCTAATTCAGGTGTTCTATCGGGTTCAGGTCAGGACTTTGTGCAGGCCAGTCAAGTTCATCCACACCAGACTCTGTCATCCATGTCTTTATGGACCTTGCTCTGTGCACTGGTGCACAGTCATGTTGGAAGAGGAAGGGTTGGGAGCATGGAATTGTCCAAAATGTTTTGGTATCCTGGAGCATTCAAAGTTCCTTACACTGGAACTAAGGGAACAAGCCCAACTCCTGAAAAACAACCCCACACCATAATTCCTCCTCCACCAAATTTCACACTCGGCACAATGCAGTCCGAAATGTACCGTTCTCCTGGCAACCTCCAAACACAGACTCGTCCATCAGAAATTTCACCACTGGATTTGTTGCACAGGTGGCATCCTATGACAGTTCCACGCTGGAAATGACTGAGTTCCTGAGAGCGGCCCATTCATTCACAAATGTTTGTAGAAACAGTATCCATGCCTAATTGATTGATTTTATACACCTGTGGCCGGGCCAAATGATTTATTTATTTACTTACATTTATTGACAAGGACACCTGATTCTGATCATTTGGATGGGTGGCCAAATACTTTTGGGAATATAGTGTATATGTCTCTCTCTGAAAAAAAAGGAAAAGTAAGGAACTCACAATGTAATCCAATGTCTTATGCAGTCACAAAGCGTCCGTCGGCAATAACAGTCCCCAATAACCCTGACCAATTAAAGGGGCCCACAGTCATTATGTTGTATTTGCATCACACTATTCGCATTGCCTCACACGATGAACACTATATATATTTCTATTCGATTTCAATAGTTTTTGTTTCCATGACTACGTTTACAACAACAACAGCACTATGTCATTACTGCTTCTTTTTCCACTAACAGCATGGCGGATAACAGTCGCCTTTGTGTGCTTGCTATCCTGGTATTTTCTGCCATCCACAAATGCCTTGGTGTTCATGTCAGCATGAAAGACATCAACATCAAGCGCAAAAACAAAGGAGACTGCTACAAGGATATTATTATCCGCAGACCCCCGTGCTGCTGGAAAGGGGTAAAGCGGAAATGACGCACATTGCGGAAACGCCGGCTGAATACGACAGTGACACCAAGTGGATTTAAAATATATTCTGCATCCCCAAACATACATACATCCATCCATTTCCTACCGCTTGTACCTTTCAGGGTGGCGGGGGGGTGCTGGAGCCTATTTCAGCGGCATTCGGACAGAAGGCGGGGTCTGTATATACTTATACATTTTTTTAAATTTGCTGATTTAGGTGGAAAATGGACGGATGGCTGTTTTAATCTTATTTTGTGGTAAAAAATAAAAGTAAAAGACGTTTGAGAAAATGTTGATTTTTTTCAAACACAGCTTTTCTTGTGAAATACCTGATGCGGCCTGCAGGTAAGTTGAGTTTGAGACCCCTGAAAATACTGTATAAATCTATTTGAGCCTATATGTACAAACCCCGTTTCCATATGAGTTGGGAAATTGTGTTCGATGTAAATATAAACCGGATACAATGATTTGAAAATCCTTTACAACCCATATTCAATTGAATGCACTACAAAGACAAGATGTTTGATGTGCAAACTCATAAACTTAATTTTTTTTTTGCAAATAATAATTAACTTGGAATTTCATGGCTGCAACACGTGCCAAAGTAGTTGGGAAAGGGCATGTTCACCACTGTGTTACATCACCTTTTCTTTTAACAACACTCAATAAAAGTTTGGAAAGTGAGGAAACTAATTTTTGAAGCTTTGAAAGTGGAATTTTTTCCCATTCTTGTGTTATGTAGAGCTTTAGTCGTTCAACAGTCCGGGGTCTCCGCTGTCGTATTTTACGCTTCATAATGCGCCACACATTTTCGATGGGAGAAAGTTCTTTACTGCAGGCGGGCCAGGAGAGTACCCGCCCTTTTTTTTTCACAAAGCCACGCTGTTGTAACAAGTGCTGAATGTGGCTTAGCATTGTCTTGATAAAATAAGCAGGAGAGTACATGAAAAAGACGGCGCTTAGATGGCAGCATATGTTGTTCCAAAACCTGTATGGATCAAAGGTCACGGTCATTCAATGTTGGTTTCCGGCCATGCCGCTTACGTGGCGTGATTTCTCCAGATTCTCTGAACCTTTTGATGATATTATGGACCGTAGATGTTGAAATCCTTAAATTTCTTGCAATTGCACTTTGAGAAACGATGTTCTTAAACTGTTTGACTATTTGCTTACACAGTTGTGGACAAAGGGGTGTACCTCCCCCATCCTTTCTTGTGAAAGACTGAGCATTTTTTTGGAAGCTGTTTTATACCCAATCATGGCACCCACCTGTTCCCAATTAGCCTGCACACCTGTGGGATGTTCCAAATAAGTGTTTGATGAGCATTCCTCAACTTTATCAGTATTTATTGCCACCTTTCCCAACTTCTTTGTCTCGTGTTGCTGGCATCAAATTCTAAAGTTAATGATTATTGGCAAAAAATAAAAGTTTATCAGTTTGAACATCAAATATGTTGTCTTTGTAGCATATTCAACTGAATATGGGTTGAAAATGATTTGCAAATCATTGTATTCCGTTTATATTTACATCTAACACAATTTCCCAACTCTTATGGAAACGGGGTTTGTATGATGTTAATCCTCTGTGGATTAGCAAAAATCCCAATTAAATGTAATCCTGTGTTTATAATAACTGAAGCTGTACAACATACATCCCCAAAAAGAACAATTCAGTGTGGCTCTAATATTCTTTTGTAAAATTTCAATCATATTTTAGAGATGTTTTTTTTTTCATCATCTTCTAATCCTTTAAAACAGTGGTTTTCTACCTTTTTCCAGTGATGTACCCCCTGTGAACATTTTTATAATTCAAGTACCCCCTAATCAGAGCAAAGCATTTTTGGTTGAAAAAAGAGATAAAGAAGTAAAATACAGCACTATGTCATCAGTTTCTGATTTATTAAATTGTATAACAGTGCAAAAATATTGCTCAATTGTAGTAGTCTTTCTTGAACTATTTGGAAAAAAAGATATAAAAATAACTAAAACCTTGTTTAAAAATAAAGAAGTGATTCATTTATAAATAAAGATTTCTACACATAGAAGTAATCAGCACCTTAAAGTGCCCTCTTTGGGGATTGTAATAGAGATCTTTCTGGATTCATGAACTTCATTCTAAACATTTCTTCACAAAAATAGAAATCTTTAACATCAATATTTATAGAACATGTCCACAAAAAATCTAGCTGTCAACACTGAATATTGCATTGTTGCATGTTTTTTCCACAGTTTATAAACTTACATTCATATTTTGTTGAAGTATTATTCAATAAATATAATTATTAAGGATTTCTGAATTGTTGTTATTTTTAGAATATTTAAAAAAAATCTTACGTGCCCCTTGGCATACCTTCAAGTACCCCCAGGGGTACGCGTACCTCCATTTGAGAACCACTGCTTTAAAATATGTCCCATATGACAAGTCGACTGATGCATGAATAAGGACTTGAAAGGACATATAGTATATCTGAATGTTCAAGTCTACGTGGCTCAATCCTATGCAATGCACATTTTGGAGCAATATTCTTTTAATGATGCTATTAACCCACCACTGTGATTTTACAACCACCTACTAAAAAGATGTATGATGAATGTGGTATTGGTGTAACAGTATTCCAGATGGGATTTATGGCTCTTTGAAGTAAAGTGATCTTGCGGAGATGTTCCTTTCAAAAGACTGGTTTAATCAAGGAAATAATCACTGGTAGAAATTAAAAGATAAGATGTGGATCAGAATGTTTTATATTTGGTAGGAATTATTCTAATATTAAGTTAAAAGATTGTCACACACACTAGGTGTGGCATTCGACCGACCACCCTTGATCACACCCTGGGAGATGAGGGGAGCAGTGAGCAGCAGCGGCGGCCGCGCTCGGGTATCATTTTTGGTGATTTAACCCCCAATTCCAACCCTTGATGCTGAGTGCCAAGCAGGGAGATAATGGGTCCCATTTTTATAGTCTTTGGTATGACTCGGCCGGGGTTTGAACTCACGACCTACCGATCTCAGGGCAGACAGTCTACCCACTAGGCCACTGTGAACAATTGACTCCCTGCTTTGACAATGACATCACTATTTTGAATTTTCCCTTAATCCTCTGCCGAATACATCATTTAAAAGCAGTTAAGTCGACAAAAAAGGTCTTAAAGGAGGTAAAAGTGTATAAAACATTTGGAGAGTCACAAACTGTTTTTGCTCAAATCGCTTTACAGGTCATGTCGTGTTTTTTAACCCTTAGAATGCCAAACTAAACTAAGGGTATGCATTTTGTTTTTTTCCAAAATGTATCAACCATATAGTAATTACTTAACTGAGCTAAAAAATCCTTATGTCACACTGTTTTTTGACAGAAAAAAATAATAAAAATGAAAAAAATAAAGCAAAAAATAAAAATAATACTAATAAATATATACACACAATTGAACATCAAAAAAATCTTCTTAGCAAAAAAAAAAAAATATTCCAACACCATCAAAGTTTTGGCCAAAAATAAAGCAACATCCATCCGTTCATTCATTTTCTACCTCTTATTCCTCTTTGTGGTCGCGGGGGATGCTGGAGCCTATCTCAGCTGCATTCGGGCGGAAGGCGGGTTACACCCTGGATAAGTCACCACCTCATCACAGGGCCAACACAGATAGACAGACAACATTCACACTCACATTCACACGGTAGGGCCAATTTACTATTGCCAATCAACCTATCCCCAGGTGCATATTTTTGGCGGTGGGAGGAAACCATGGTACCCGGAGGGAACCATTTAACTAAAAGGGCAAAGAAGTATCCAATATACTCAGAAGGATTAAACAACTTTGTAATAAATGAGTATTTTAACAATACAAAAAGCAAAACAAATTATTAGAGCTGGGGATCTTTAGGCCCCTCTGAGTGTTAGACAAGCCTCCTCTCTTCCTGTTTTTAAATCTCTCTTAAAAACATACTTTTATTATTTGGCTTTTAATACTGAGTGATATCCATCCTGCAACGGCGCTCCATTATACACCTGCTGTGAACCTGTTTTTATGTTTTTATGTTTTATTTATTTATTTTTTTATCATATTCTGTTTGTGTTGTGTTGTTTGCTCGGTTCTCGTATTATCTTTTAACCTGCTCATTGTACAGCACTTTGGCTACCCCTGTGTTAAATTTCAAATGTGCTTTATAAATAAATTTGATTTGATTTGACTCATTATTTGATCTGATTCCGATTCTTGGAGTGATGATTTGATTCGGAATTGATTTTCGATTCAAACCAAATTTCGCAATTGAATGTTTGGTAAAGTAATTCTAATAAACCCTTTACAGGTTACCTAACCTCCTTTTGATTGCTGACATATGACGTATACACGCTGCTAGTAAGCATGGAGATGATCTAAACCAGGGGTGTCAAACATACGACCCACGGGCCGGATCAGGCCCTCGAACAGGTTTTATCCGGCCCGCGGGACGAGTTTGCTAAGTACAAAAATGATATAACATTTTTGACTAAAATGTGTCCACTGGATGTCACAATAGCAATTCTTTGTATCTTTGTAGATGATTCTACATATGTTAGAAAAACAAACAAATGATGTTAGAGCACCAATCGGGGAAAGTGAGCAAACTACATAAATAACATCCTGTAATTTGATTTGGATATTATTTTTATACCCTGATAGATTGAAAATTTACACCAATGAGTTGACTGATGAACATTATCACATAATGGATTCTGAAAGTGTAAAAAAGGACAAATAAAGATAGAATACTATTAAATGTAACATGCAAGTGGAAGATAAAAACTAAATTATGATTTTTAGATTTTAAGATCGTGTTTGTTCTATTTGTAAACAAAGAAAACATCCTGCAGTTGTCTTTATTTTTTAGTCACCTTGCCGTGATTTTATCAGTCCGGCCCATTTGGGAGTAGATTTTTCTTCATACGGCCCAATATCTTAAATTAGTTTGACACCCCTGATCCAAACCATCTTTTTATAAATGTATTATTAAAAAAAAAAGAAAAAAAAAAGCTTTTTTATAAATGAAGAATCAATTGAAAATGGAAATAAACAAGAATAGGTAGAATATGGATGGATGGATGAAGGAATTTGACTGTAATGTCTTTGGAGGTGGGAAGAAGCCGGAGTACCCGGAGGGAACCCACGCAGTCATGGGGATGACATGCAAACTCCACACAGAAAGATCCTGAGCCCAGGATTGAACCCTGACTACTCAGAACCTTCGTATTGTGAGGCACACGCACTAACCCCTCACCCACCGTGCTGCCCTATTGCATTTACAAGAGCATGTGTTGTCTAAGTGTGATGATGTAATTGAGGTGTGGTTGCACCCCTTAACAGGCGCAAAGCATTTTTGGTTACAATTATTACATACAATTAATGCAATATGTATGTCTGCAATTAATACATACGATTAATGCGATATGTATTAATTGTAACCAAAAATGCTTTGCGCCTGTTAAGGGGTGCAACCACACCTCAATTGCATCATCACACTTAGACAACACATGCTCTTGTTTACATCCGTCATTATTTGTAAAAACAACCATGATTTTAACAGACACACCTCACAGCTCACAACAAACTGATTTCATGCATAAATATAATACATATTAAGTTGATATGTGGGCCAAACATGGGCCCCCACCTCAGTGACTCAGGGGCGTCACTAGACCTAATACTGTACTGGGGCACACCTGGGGCACAAATAATTCATGTGAGCGTGCAAAGCGCGCAAGCAAAAACATTTTTAGCACTTATTTATCATAAAAAATACATAAATAGTGCTTTAAACTAGGAAACCATATCAGATTATGTTGTATGGATCTTCGATTAACCACCTGAAATTAACTAATGCATTTGACCTACTTGTGCACCCCTACATCTCTGGGTTCTTTTGTATTATTTAATTTCCATTTATGGCAATGTGGCTAATCCTATTTCAGATACACAAAACTATAAAATATACACAAAACAATAAAGCCACTGTAGTAGAATAAATGAACAACTGTTGTGTGTCTGTTCAGGGAATCATTTTCTGAGAAGTAAACTGTAACGTCTCGTTTTCGTTTTTGCAAAGTGGTCAATCACTCTGGACGGACATGGAAATATTACAGTAACTGTTATACAGTTGACCAGTGGTTCCCAACTGCTGGGTCGTGACATAAAAGTGGTGTGTCATTTTCAGTGAGTCGCAGTCAGATGTGTGCATGAAAAAAAAAAAAAGTTTAGAGAGAAAAAAATGAAATTGTGGCAACAAAACCAGATATTTTTAGCCATTTTTCTAGTGACTATTAGTGAGTATTTTAGCAAAAGGCAAACCGACTAACAAGTTGGAGGAGGACTCAGGACAGATATGGAAATATATTTTTTTTAAATCTAAATGGGGCAACAAAACCCGATATCTTCAGCCATCTTTCTGAAAACAAATACAGAAATGTTACTATTTTTTCTGGAAACAAAACCAGATGCTTTAGCTGTAGCCATTTTTCTGGTGACAAAACAAGATTATTTTAGTCAAAGTCACACCGATTAACAAGACAAGTCTACTGTGCTATTTTTCTGTGAAATAAACTTGAATGATTGAAAAATTGGCTCACGACTTGATGATATGGAAAAATGTTTTCCTTCTTGGAGATAAACCATTTGAGAAGCACTCAACTCACACATGCTTACTCCAAATCATCATTGATGCAGAACCAGCAGACAATAACCAACATTATGTTTCATGTTCATTGGAAATTCCCTCGACAGCTCGTGCAGCAATGAATATGTTTGTCTTGATACAAGGAATAACGTTAGCTAACTTAGCATCAACTTAAGACAATGATGTTGCCTAGCTAGCTAGGACTTCACTTACAACTCTCATTCCTCGCTTCTTCTCTGCTGCTGGCGAATAACTGTCTTAAATCCATCTAGGAGTTACAGTTTGAGTCAAATCAAAATCAAAATATTGTAATTAACAAATTGTTGTTGGCTAACGCTACCTACCTCAGCAGTGATTCGAATCCCCCCTCTCTCTCTCTCTCTCTCTCTCTATCTCAACCGAAGTCTCGATCCACACGTGAATAAATTACCATATTAAGTAGCCATGTGCTCACTGTTTCGTGGAGTGAATACAGTAGCAATCAATTACCATATTAAGTAGTATGTGCGCTGTTGTCTATGTTATGTAGACTTAAAACTCTGAAGCGTTTTTTTTTTATTGGTGAAATTTTTACTGGGGCACTGCAGATCAACAGTGGGGCACGTGCCCCACTGAAATATGTCTGGCGACGCTCCTGGCGCCCCAACAGATAATACCGGAGGGCCCCGACCGCCCATCGGACCGCGAGGCACTCTCTCTCCACCGTACTGTATCTCGCCTCCCGGTCCGAGAGCTTCCGGCTGATGTATAGGATGGGGCGGTCGACGCCCCCCACCTGCTGCGACAACACCGCCCCCAACCCGTGCTCCGACGCATCCGCCTGCAGACAGAAAGGGATGGAGAAGTTAGGCATGCACAGGACCGGCTCCTCGCAGAGTGCAGATTTTACCTGTTCGAACACCTGCTGGCACTGCTCCGTCCACTGGACCAGTTCTGGCGCACCCTTTCGGGTGAGGTCGGTCAGTGGGCTGGTCAAGTCCGCGAATCGGGGAATGAAGCGGCGGTAGTACCCGGCCATGCCCAAAAACCGCCTCACCTCCTTTTTCGTCTTGGGGGGCGGACATGCTGCGATCGCCGCCGTTTTGTCAACCTGCGGTCGCACTTGTCCCTCCCCTCAAGTGGTACCCTAGATACTGTACCTCCCTCCGACCAATTGAACACTTCCCGGGGTTGGCGGTGAGCCTCGCCCGCCTCAAGGACTCAAGTACCGCCCCCACCCGCTGCAGATGTTCTTCCCAGCTATTACCCTGGATGATGACGTCATCCGGGTATGCCGCTGCGTAAGTCGCGTGGGGTCGCAGCACCCGGTCCATGAGGCGCTGGAACGTCGCGGGCGCACCGAACAAGCCAAACGGGAGTGTCACAAATTGGTATAAGCCTTCTGGAGTGGAGAAGGCCGTTTTTTCCCGGGACTCTGGCGATAAGGGAATCTGCCAGTATCCCTTGGTTAAATCCAGTGTGGAAAAAAAACACGCAGTGCCTAGCCGATCCAGGAGCTCGTCGACCCGAGGCATTGGGTACGCGTCGAAACGTGACACCTCATTCACCTGGCGGTAATCCACACAGAAGCGTATAGACCCATCTTTCTTCCCTACTGGCACGATGGGACTACACCATGCACTGTGGGACTCTTCTATTACTCCCAACTCCAGCATGGTTTTTAATTCGTCCCGCACCATTTTACGCTTGTGCTCGGGAAGCCTATAGGGGCGAGACCGCACCGTAATCCCCGGGCTGGTCTCAATGCGATGGCAGATGAGGTTCGTGCGCCGGGGCCGCACGGAGAACACATCTGAATAGCGACGCTGTAATTCAGCAACCTCCGCTCTTTGTGCCAATGTGAGCTGGTCATCACAAGGAAGGGGAGGGGGAGAGGCGGAGCGCGGGATCTCCGGCCCCAGCTCCTCCTCCTCCTTCACTACCGTCACCATGGAGACAGGCTCGGCCTCCCTCCATGCCTTCAGCAGTTTCACGTGGTAAATTTGCATGTCCCCGCCCCGGTCCGAGCGCCGGACCTCGTATTCTACCTCGCTAGTCTGCCGTGTGACCACAAAGGGCCCTTGCCACTTAGCCAGTAATTTAGAGCTGGAGGTTGGGAGTAGTACAAGTACTTTTTCTCCCGGTGAAAATTTCCTCAGCTGGGGTCCCCCGATTGTACGTGCGCTGTTGCCGTTGCCGTTGCTGGGCGCGCAGCAAATTTCCCCGTGATAAGTGCGCCACCTTGTGAAGTTTTGCTCGCATGTCCAACACGTATTTAATTTCATTTTTACTGCAGCTGGAGCCTTCCTCCCAGCTTTCTTTGATAAGGTCCAGCACGCCGCGCAGCCTCCTGCCGTAAAGTAACTCAAAGGGCGTAAAGCCGAGGGAGGTCTGGGGTGCCTCCCGCATCGCGAACATCAAGGGATCCAGCCATTTGTCCCAATTAGGTTTGTCCTCGTGTATGAATTTACGGATCATGGTTTTCAGTGTCTTATTCAATCTTTCCACCAGGCCATCCGTTTGTGGATGGTAAACGCTGGTGCGGATAGATTGAATTCCCAGTAACCCGTATAATTCCTTTATCGTGCGCGACATAAAGGACGTGCCCTGGTCGGTAAGGATTTCTTTTGGAATCCCTACCCGGGAGATGACCGAAAAGAGTGCTTGTGCTACACTCTTTGCAGAGATGGAGCGCAGCGGCACTGCTTCGGGATATCGGGTTGCGTAATCCACTAGGACTAACACAAATCGATATCCCCGTGTGCTCGGGTGAAATGGTCCGATGAGGTCCATTCCGATTCTATCGAAAGGGACCTCTATGAGCGGTAATGGCCGCAACGGGGCTTTTGGGATGGCCGCCGGGTTCACCAGCTGACAGTCCGGACAGGCAGTACACCATCGGCGTATGTCTGCCCGGATGCCTGGCCAATAGAACCGGACCATGACCCGATTAAGTGTTTTTTCATACCCCATGTGGCCTGCGAGGGGATTGCAATGCCCCGCCTGGAAAACCATTTCCCGGCGGGTTTTGGCACCAACAATTGGGTGTATTCTTCGCCTGTTTGAGTGTCACGGGTCACCCGGTATAGCCTATCTCTAATAATGGAAAAGTGGGGAAATACCCGCGGTTTCCCCGGGCGCACCAGCTGACCGTCGATGTAATCCACCTGGTCCCAGGCCGCACGCAGAGTTTCATCACGGGACTGTTCGAGGGGAAAGTCCTCCGTGGGTCTCCACTGGGGGGCCGGGGGGGCCTCCCGCAAAGCCCCCGCCGGTTCCCGCTCGACAGCGCCGCATGAACTCGCGTCGCCACTGAGTACTGCGCGGATACTCCCCTGTCCTACAGCCCGTGAACGCATCCCCATACATTGTTCCACTAGCTGGCTGAACCCCGGCCAAATTGTCCCTAAAATCAATGCTTACGGCGACTTTTACTGTATGTTTTTGGCTCCGATACCAGATTTCGACAGGCAGCACGGGATAAGTGTGCACATCCCCATGTATACACATTACCCTCCCTTGTGTCGCGTGCCTCAACGCCCCGGGTCGAACCAGGTTCTGGTGGATCATGCACTGTTTACAGCCCGAATCCACCATAGCCCGATGTGTACTCCCTTGAACCCTTACCGGGACGCAGTACGTCTCCCCTGGATCGGGGAAGGGTGTTGGAGGCCCGGCAACCCGGATCACCTGGCCCACCTCCATTGCGGAGCACTCCCGCCGCGTGTGACCGGGCTGTCCGCACCTCCAACACACCTGCCCTGGTGTTCGCAGTGCCGTCTGCGAGGGAAGCCTGCCATCAGCAACGCCGGTACCCTGAAAACAAGAAGCAGAGGCACGATTATATTTCCCCCTTCCCCCTTGCAATACTGCTGGCGTGTGTGTGCGTGGGTGTCTCTTTTTTTTTTTGTGAGAGTGTCCGACGCTGGAACCTGCTCGTGGGTCGGCGCGTTCCACGCCGGTCGGGGATGGGACTTCGGGGTTTTCGCGGCCTCCGGTACCATGGGCCTTCTCCGTGGGGCCGGTGTGGGTCTTGCGGCTGCCTCCTTCTGGACCGCCAGGTGGTCTTCTGCGAGGTTCACCGCCGTCATCAGATCGCTGGGCCTGTGGTATTTCACCCATGCAGCGGTCCGGGCCGGTATCGCCGCAAGGAACTGCTCCAGCACCACCAGTTCAAACATTGGACTTTCCGCTGCCTGGGGCTGGAGCCATCTGGTCGCTGCATCCCGCAGTTGTTGCGCTAGGGTGAAGGGCCTGTCCTCGGGGCCCAGCGTCAGGGCCCGGAATCGGCGTCGGTGGTCCTCTGGGCTGCTTCCCATCCGATCCAAGATGGCTCGGCGCAAGTTCGTAAACTCCATGCGGGCGGCCGCTGGGAGACTTAGCGCCGCCCGCTGCGCCTCCACCGCCAGGAGCGGCAGCAGCCTGGTGCTCCACTCCGCCTCCGGCCATCCGCACGCCGTGGCGGTGGCCTCGAAGACATCGAGGTATGCGTGGGGGTCCTTGGTCTCTACCATGCGCTGCATGGTACCTCCTCTCGGGTTTGATGCCCCCTCTGCCCTGTCCATCAGTGCCTGTAGCACCAGCATCTGCTGCTGTGATGCCGCCGCCACTTCTGCCAAGACTTGCCAAAGCGCCTACAGGGGGCTCGTGGTGGACATGTCAGGTTCGTTCTGTTGGGCGCCACTTGTGACATTCTTCCTGCCCGTATTCTTCAGGACCACTCGGAATCACCACTCTGGCTTGACACTGTTTTATTTTCTTTTTCCTTTTTTTCATATACAATAATTCAGACCCCCGAGATGCTTTTCAGCCTGCGCTCGCCAGTCTTTATGTCGGGACTCTCCGGGTCTCGCCTGGTCTTTTCGACCCCCTCTCACTGCCTCCGGCCTTCCTGATAAAGAGACAGGTGATTAGATGACTCGTTCCAGCTGAGAAATCTCCTCACCTGTCATCGCTTCACAGCCGGCTCCTGCACATGCCCCGCCCGCAGGGGACGCGTCGACCACGCCCCTCCACAGCCATATTTCGACAGATGTATGTGTTTTAAAGAAAAACAATGGCCAACACCTTAATTTTGTGTTGTTTACTCTGTAAACCAAAATCAAAACTGCTGTCTTCATCTAAGACAGGGGTCGGCAACCCAAAATGTTGAAAGAGCCATATTTGTTGCGATCCGTGACTTGGATC
The DNA here is from genome assembly GCF_033978795.1 of Nerophis ophidion. Classification (NCBI taxonomy): domain Eukaryota; kingdom Metazoa; phylum Chordata; class Actinopteri; order Syngnathiformes; family Syngnathidae; genus Nerophis; species Nerophis ophidion. The sequence goes on from NC_084618.1 coordinate 53,297,987, forward strand.
TTCACATATTATTTTTTATTTTTCCATCTTTGTTCTTATTCTCCGTTTGATCCGTTTATTTCCTGTTTAGTCCATCACCATGGTTACTTATTAGTTTCAGCTGTTACTCCCGGTTCCTGCACACCTGTTCTCTGTTAATCACCTTCCCTTTATAAGTCTTCCTCTTTTCATTCTTCTGCCTGGGACTCTAATTTGCTTTCACGCAACGAGTTACGCCTGCACTCTTGTCACGTATGTACATTCTCGCTAGCTTTTCACGCTAAGCCATTTGTTCATTCCAGCTCTCATGTTGTATGTTTTGTTTTACTCTTTTGTGTGCCTACGTGCCAGTTTTAGTTCTCATTGTGTATATCCTAGCTTTTATGCTAGCGTCTTTGGTTTGCCTTTTTATTAGCACCAGTGTTTTGTTTCATAGATCTTTTTCGTTAAATAAATTGTTCATATCTTACCTTTGCTGTGTTCACTTGTTGACGCATCCACAAGGGAATCAAACCCGGCACCACGATGCCAAACAGACGTAACAATATTGGACCAAAAATACAAAAACAAATCTGTCTGGAGCCGCAAAAAATTAAAAGCCATATTACATACAGATAGTGTGTCATGAGATATAAATTGAATTATGAGGACTTAAAGGAAACTAAATGAGTTTGAATATACCAACAAATGAGGCATAATGATGCAACATGTACATATAGCTAGCCTAAATAGCATGTTAGCATCGATTAGCTTGCAGTCATGCCGTGACCAAATATGTCTGATTAGCACACTCCACACAAGTCAATAACATCAACAAAACTCACCTTTGTGCATACATGCGCAACGTTATAAGTTTGGTGGACAAAATGAGACAGAAAAAGAAAGTCGGAGAAAGTTATGCATGTAAACTGTCAGGCTTGGACTTGGATTTGGTTGACTCTTTCGACGCAGAGGGATTACAGGACGAGCCAGGCGTGAATTCAGGTACATGATGATAATTTATTAATACACTAAATACAAAAATAATCAAAACAAAGGGCGCTCACAAGGAGGTATATTACTAGACTACAAAATACAAACAGGAAACAAAAACACTTGCACAATGGCATGAATGAACTATGAACATAAACAGCAAGATGGCATGACTATAAACAACTAAAACAAAACACTTACTGTGACAAAAAAACAGGAGGCAAGAATAGCAAGGTGCGTGGCAGGTGATCGTGGGTATGGAGAATGAGTAGCATATGTAGGCAATGCAATAGCAGGCATGAAGGCAGAAAGCAAATAGCAAAGTTCCCAGGACGAGGACAGAAACAAAATCGTATAAATAGCAGCTATGATGATTAGAAACAGGTGTGGGACTGAGGGCTGGGCGTGACTTGCAGACCAGGTGGAAACTAATGGGTTACTATGGAAACAAACAAAACCAGGAAGCGTAAAACAGGAGTCCAAAAACAAAACAAACATGATCAAACTTAAAACTTAATTACAGGCATGACAGTAAACAATCTAGGGTGAGTTCAATGACCGCCAAAATTAGTAGGACAAAACGGCGCTCGCCAAATACTCGAATCAGTGAAGCCTGTTTAATAAAAACAGTGCGCTTTATAACAATTAGGGAGGTTTGTGTCATGTTTGTCCTCCTATAGAAACCAAATTAAAACAAAAAATATGTTTTTTCCCCTCATCATTTCCATTTTTCATATATTTTTGAAAAAGCTCCAGAGAGCCTCTAGAGCGGCGCTAAAGAGCCGCATGCGGCTCTGGAGCCGCGGGTTGCCGACCCCTGATCCAAGACATACAACACAAATTTAAGAACAAACATTAAGGTGAGTTGAGTTCATTAAAAGTTTTACTCCACATAACCATTACCAGCTGTTCCCAAACAACACACACGTTTTTTTTTGTCAAGATATGGATAGATGCTGGTTTTTACTGTAAGTAGAGAAAATTAATAACATTATAGGGTTGGGCCAAAGAAAAGGCAAACTATATAATAAGGGTCCATTACTATTAACTCTCAGTTACATTAACATTGGTATTATACAAGTGGGCCCATAGATATAAATGTTCTTAAATGTAGTCTGGGGATAGGTTGATTGGCAACACTAAATTGGCCCTAGTGTGTGAATGTGAGTGTGAATGTTGTCTGTCTATCTGTGTTGGCCCTGCGATGAGGTGGTGACTTGTCCAGGGTGTACACCGCCTTCCGCCCGATTGTAGCTGAGATAGGCGCCAGCGCCCCCCGCGACCCCGAAAGGGAATAAGCGGTAGAAAATGGATGGTTGGATGTAGCAAGTTACTTTTACCATGTAGCTTGTAGTGGAGCTTGCTACAATTTTCCGAGGATAGCTTTCTCTGGACTTAATGGAGTAACTTGTAGCTTAGATTACTACATTTTCCAAGTCGCTCGCCCATCACTGCAAATAATTAAGAATAAAATAACTTACACAAATTATTTGTAAATAAAATTGTTGACGCTGCACGCTGTGTGTGCATTAAAAATGGCCCCCAAACGAACGTCTCGGAACTGCCAATCCGTTCTTATCATGCACCTAAAAGAGCTGTCCACACGACTTGATTCGTTTGCAAACAAACTTCATTTGTATTATTTTTCTTTTTTATTCCGGTAATCACTTTTAATCATATGGGTGAACTCTGCAATGCTGTTAAGGGTAATCAAGGGAAGCAGAATAAAATAATATGAGGGTCATTGTATAATCTCAGGAAGATGTGCCTACTGTATATCATTTACTATCATCATGTAATCAAACTAGCCCAGTTCCAATTTTTAATGACGTAATTCTACATTAGGACAGTAAAGCTCTCCGTCAGGTTTTTTTATTCAAGAAAAGTTGAGTCATTTAGAATCAAGAAGAATGATGCTATAGTCCAGGGGTGTCAGTCATTTTAGCTCAGGCGCCGCATGGAGGAAAATCTGTTACCAAGGGAGCCGGAATGGTAAAATTATGGCATGATAACTTCAAATTAAAGAAAACTCCAGGATGTTTTCTTTGTTTTACTTCGGCCAAAAAATAGAAGAAGCACATAATGAAAATGTACAAATCACAAATAATCCCCTGGACAAAACACTTAGTGTGTTGAAAATTCTGAGGAAATTGATGCAGCTTCAAAAACACAATGAGCTTGGACTTCGTCTCAGTGGATCTACAAAGCCAGGATTAAACTTTCAGTCCCATTCTTTCTGAGATTGAACAAAAAACACATGTAAATTCTTCTAGGTATCAACTACCTCCTTTTGTAATGTCCGTATATCAATCCAGAGCTAACTCAACAAACCGTGAGAAACGGTGGTAATAACTATTCAAATGGGTTAAGTTCACTTTTCTCGTGTTTGACAGAGACATTTAGGGGGTAACGAGGGTGCCAAATGAACATGTGTTCGAAGCATAAAACGTCTGGTTTTAAGTTTCATGTGGGTCGAGGAGGAGGAGCCACAGTCACCCTTGCCTAACAGAATTGCTATTGCGACATCCAGTGGATACATTAAGAACACCAATTACTTTCATTAAAAAAAAAAAAAAAAAGCAGCTCATTTCATTACTTGTCAAACTCATCATGCAGGCCAGATAAAACCTGTTTGAGGGCCTGATCCGGCTCGTGAGCCGTAGGTGTGACGCCCCTGCTGTATTCACTAAGATTTTATACTTTTTTTTGACAGTCCCTCAAGTCATTCTAGACCAGTAGGTTTTTAACCTTGTAGGAGGTACCGAACCTTTCCGATTTCATACACGCATTTACCGAACCCTTCTTTAGTGAACAATAAATGGTAACTGGTTTAAACTTGTATTGCGATTTTCTACCTTCAAGGTACTCGAAAGGCTTTAACACTATTTCTACATTCACCCATTCACACACACATATCTACACACTGATGGCGGGAGTTGCCATGCAAGGCGCTAACCACGACCCATCAGAAGCAAGGGTGGAGTGTCTTGCTCAAGGACACAACGGACGTGATGAGGATAGTAGAAGGTGGGGATCGAACCAGGAACCCTAAGGTTGCTGGCACGGCTGCTCTCCCAAACGCGCTCTCCCTAAAATTTTGTTTTTTTCAAATTCAAGGCAAACTTCTGTTTTTTTTTACTGGTGCACAACATGAACCGTGCATGAACATCCCCTTGTTCAAAGATCAAAACCAACACCGTGCATGAACTCACAACAAATGACACACCTGCAAATCACATGGAAAATTAGAAAGAACATTGTTTGGGGGTATCCATAATACCCCGATTGGGAAAAGTTTTTATTTACATGATGAGTCGGGTGTTTCTTGACCTCTGTGGCGGAGGCTCTGCCAAACCCTTAAGCCGACTCACCGAACCCCTAGAGTTCGATAGAACCCAGGTTAAGAATCACTGTTCTAGACTCTAGCAACAGCACTTTAAAGCTGTATCTATTATTTAGGAAAATACCTGTGTGGTGAAATATCAATCAATCAATCAATGTTTACTTATATAGCCCTAAATCACTAGTGTTTCAAAGGGCTGCACAAACCACAACACAAACCACTACGACATCCTCGGTAGGCCCATATAAGGGCAAGGAAAACTCACACCCAGTGGGATAGCTTCTCTATTGCTGCAAAAGCGGTGTAACGGCCCACGGTTCCACAGTTCACTGCAAAAACTGAAATCCAAGTCAGATTAAATATCTCAAATAAGAATGATATTTGCTTATTTTCTGTCTGATAAGATAATTCTTCTCACTAAGCAGATTTTATGTTAGAGTGTTTTACTTGTTTTAAGTGTTTTGGTCCGAAATGATCTCAATAAGATATTATTGCTTGTTGCTGAGATTTTATGACCTATATTGAGTAAAACATGCTTGAAACTAGAATTTCAACTGTTGCAAAGCGGTGTCATCAACACTCAGTATAAAACTACTTTTTTTTTTAAAAGTAATAATATCTTGTTTCAAGCATGAAAAAAAAATCATGACTTTGAAACAATTGTGTCTCATAATTAAAACGGATGACAGTTAAAATGGACTTTGCTGTTTTATTTTCAATGAACAACAGTTGGCACACTACAGTAAACGGACAGTTAATATTTAAACATTTAACATGTGATATTTCAAACTATTTTTTGAACAGAAATAGTTCATGCACATTCCGATGAATTCTTCAAAATGACATTTAAAAATTTTGGGGCCGGGGGCCGGGCTGTACATATGTGCACTAATTGACTGAACGAGTACACACTTGGCACGATGATGTCATGCTATCGATGGGAAAATGCATTTTTAGACAATATGACTTGCCTGGGGCAGCACGGTGGAAGAGGGGTTAGTGCGTCTGCCTCACAATACGAAGTTCCAGTTGTCCTGGGTTCAATCCCGGGCTCGGGATCTTTCTGTGTGGAGTTTGCATGTCCTCCCCGTGACTGCGTGGGTTCCTTCCGGGTACTCCGGCTTCCTCCCACCTCCAAAGACATGCACCTGGGGATAGGTTGATTGGCAACACTAAATTGGCCCTAGTGTGTGAATGTGAGTGTGAATATTGTCTGTCTATCTGTGTTGGCCCTGCGATGAGGTGGCGACTTGTCCAGGGTGTATGCCGCCTTCCGCCTGATTGTAACTGAGATAGGCACCAGCGACCCCGCGACCCCATAAGGGAACAAGCGGTAGAAAATGGATGGATGGAGGATTTGCCTGGGCGGCTAGTAGACCCCGAGAGTAATAAGTGGTTGCCTTTTTGCTTTTGCATTAAGAAAAATAAACTAGTTTTTAGTATGAGTTTGCTGGTTTCAAGAAATGTAATGCCGAGCGCATATCATTATGTCAATATAATGGCACTAGCATTTACTTAATTTAAGAATATTTTTCAACATATTGACCAAAAAGGTCTCATATTTTCTTTTCTACCTAGAAAAGTGCACTTGTTATTAGTGAGAATATACTTATTTTAAGGTATTTGTTGGGTTCATTGAAATTAGCTAATTTTACTTGTTTTGGAAAGTCTTGACAAGCCACATTTTCTTGTTCTATTGGCAGATAATTTTGCTTAGTTCAAATAAAATATCCCTAAATTTCATATATTTTTTTCTTGTTTTTGAACACTGACTTTTTGCAGTGAGTTCAGCCATTGCTTTGTCAGATGATGCAAGTTTAAATCAGCCGCGCAGATCAAGCAGCAAGTATGTGCTTACTTTTGTATTTGCACCTAACCCCTTGGATTGTAAATAATGTAAATAATTCAATGTATATTCTCTGACGAGTAACTTGCATAATGACTGTATTACGCTGATAGTATATATTTGTACCATGAATTGATTAAAGTGGACCCCGATTAAACAAGTTGAAAAACTTATCGGGGTGTTACCATTTAGTGGTCAATTGTACGGAATATGTACTGTACTGTGCAATCTACTAATAAAAGTTTCAATCAATCAATCAATCAATGCAGCCTCCATTAAGGAGACCAAACAATTAGGCCTTTCTGTGCACTTTTCCCCCTGTTGAGTTAGCAACCTGCATGCACTTTTCAAACTGAAGTGTCCTTTAAGTTCATCCCCACTTGAATTCTGAAGGGGAAAACAGCAAAGTTGTTCATTGAGTTAAAGTGCTGCTGTGTCGTTCCCTTGAGTGAAGTGCTGGTGAATGTGTCCGTACCGCATGTGCGTTTTTGTGTTTGAGCAGCAGGCGACGTGGCTTTAGGATCAATAAACAGCTGCTAGATCTCCTCAGACACAGCAGAATCTCCCCATGGAGCAGAGGTCATGTTGCAGCATTTCTCAAAAGCTGCTAAGTGGATCTAAAAATTAAGTAAATGCGTGAGGCTTCATGTTTTTTTGAAGAACATCTCAGGAATGGACCATGTCAGCATCATCATCATCATCTGGGAATATTTAAGGTAGCGTTGGGGACCAACGTCTAAACTTTAAGACTGTGGGACCACATCCTGAAAAACCAATAGCATTTGATATTTTAAGGCTTAAAGGTGAACTGCACTTTTTTTTTTTTGCCTATCGTTCACATTATGAGAGACAAGAAGACAAACGTTATTTTTGTCTTTATTTGCATTCTAACTTGTAATAATCGGCTCGTAGATGGCTAGCAATGTAGCTAATGGGAGCAATTAATTCTGCCTCTAAGTCACTTTAAAAATATCTCATTTAGGTCCTGTAACCTGTAATATAACCAAGCTACAGCGACATTTTTATTGTAAGAGCAAACACTGAGGAACTAGTTTGCTAGCGTAGTAACAAATCGCCATGCTGCATCACCAGCTGAATGGCTTTTGAGTTTATAATGGACAATACAATGCAATAAGACATCAACCTGCACTGACTGAAAAACATGAAAAATTATATTACAGTATTTGTAAAGTATTAGCCTTACATGTCATGTTTTGTTTGTACACAGCTAGCTCGACAGCGTATGTACTGCAGTTGTACAGTGATGATCGATATTAGAGTGATTTACTCGATAGACAGTTGTCCATTTTGTCCAGCTGGCCGTGGACCTTTCTAGTCAATTTGGGTAATCACGCCATTTATGTCTGCAATTCTTGGCTCAAAGTTCCACATTAGCAGCGTCAGAGTCGCACCGACCTCACTCTCCCGGCTTCTGTCTGCTCCAAAGTCTAACCCTTCTTTCGTACTGACTTCTAGAAGCAGCAGTTCATCCTTGGTATATTCAGCTTCAAAAAAGATAAGAATCCTCATTTGTCCAAAAATAGTTGTCTCCTTTGTTTGTTACCGAGTCTGCCATGATTACAACACACTTGTGTTTGTTTCCGGAAGTAGGGACACACATTTGTTGCTAGAAGTCGGAAGTGCGTTGCTATGGAAACAGATATAAATGCGTTACAACAGTGACTCCCATTAGACATGTGTTCATGTTTTTTATGTTAAGTGAACATTAATTATTGCTATTAATCTTTGTTGTTAGTCATTGCTGTTTCTTACCTTTGTGTTTTTTTTTCTCCCTATGTTTGCCTTCCATCCATCCATTTTCTACCGCTTGTCCGTTACGGGATCACGGTGGGTTTGCGGCGGTGGGGGAGCTGGGCGGTGGTTTGCTGGAGCCTATCTCAGCTGCACACAAGCGGGAGGCGGGGTACACCGTGGACAAGTCGCCACCTCATCGCACGTTATTTTGCTTAATTCGTTTCTTTTTAAGATTTGTTTTATTTGTGCTGCAGGCCGATACAAATTTAATTGGTATTACTAATTTTATCGCAGGAAATAAAAAATTAAAAAAGGCACAAATTATGAAAAAAAGATTAAAAAGACGCTATATACAGTATGGTTATATTTACAATACTTAAAGGAGAAAAAGAAATGTGTGCCAGATTTATGTTAAGAGGAAACAACATGCAATATTATGCATTACTGTTATGAAATAATATAAAATAATTTCCGTATTATTTGTGTTATAGATATAATTACATCAAGCTTTAGGATTCAAATTTTTTTTCCAGTCTTCACCATTTTGATTGCGTTTTGTTTAAGTTAGTTTTTAAAATGCTTGATCTATTCATTTATTAGAAAGTGCCACAGGCAAATAAATGTAGTTACAGGCCGCTGTATAATACACCAATACAATACACACATGAGTTACCAACAAAATATTGTGTGTACCAGATTTGTGTTAGTGGAATCAAAGGGCATTATTTTTTGTATTATTATTAGTTGTTGTAGAATTACTATTTAAAAATAGATAACTACATCAAGCCTTAAGCTATTTCTCAAATCCCTTTTTTTGATTGTTTTATTTTGTAATTGTATTTTTTATCTTTTAATTATTTTATTTTAAACTTTTTAGAATGTGCTACAGCCTACTAAAAACAAGCTGTGGGCCACAAATGGCCACCATCATGGATTTTGGAAACCCCTGCTGTAAGTCAGTCTCTTGAAGTATTCACTTCCTGTCGCTGTGTGTTTAAAACAGACTATTTCAGGGATTGTGAGAAATTCTGCGCTGCAGATGGGTTAATTGTGGTAACATGTATAAAGAGATGATGGATGACAGCCTATATTAAAATTTGAAATGATCAATTGTGTACTCACCTTTAATAGTGATGACATATTATGACTCCAAGAACCCATTCTGTTTTTTGTTGATTGGTCTTCAGCCATGTTGTACTAAGGAGCCAGGGCCACTTTTCTACATTGCAGGATAAAGTTCCACTTCATCTGCATATCTTGTGTCCCTGTCATCAATCAGAGCACAAATACAAACCCCGTTTCCTTATTAGTTGGGAAATTGTGTTAGATGTACAGTAGGGCAAGAAAGTATTTAGTCAGCCCCTGATTGTGCAAGTTCTCCCACTTAAAATGATGACAGAGGTCTGTAATTTTCATCATAGGTACACTTCAACTGTGAGAGACAGAATGTGAAAAAAAAATCCAAGAATTCACATTGTAGGAATTTTAAACAATTTATTTGTAAATTATGGTGAAAAATAAGTATTTGGTCAACCATTCAAAGCTCTCACTGATGGAAGGAGGTTTTGGCTCAAAATCTCAAGATACATGGCCCATTTCATTCTTTCCTTAACACGGATCAATCGTCCTGTCCCCTTAGCAGAAAAACAGCCCCCAAAGCATGATGTTTCAACCCCCATGCTTCACAGTAGGTATGGTGTTCTTGGGATGCAACTCAGTATTCTTCTTTCTCCAAACACGACGAGTTGAGTTTATACCAAAAAGTTCTATTTTGGTTTCATCTGACCACATGACATTCTCCCAATCCTCTGCTATATCATCCATGTATCCATTTTGGTATAAACTCAACTCAATATTTATGTCCAGTAAATTAAAAAAATACGGTGATACCTCAATTTTCCTTGAAGGTCAGTTGACGACAAACTCGTACCAAAAACTGTCACGCCCATGAGGTTCATGTTTTGTTTTGGTCATGTTCGGTTTGGTTGTTTGGACATTCAGTTCTTGTTCCTGCACTTCCTAGTTTTTCTTATTTCGATAGCAACTCATTAGTTTCCACCTTGTCTTCAAGTCACGCCCCTGTCCTCAGTTCTCACACCTGTTAATAATTATCACAGCTATTATTTAAGCCACAGTTACCAGGTAGTCAGCCTGGCACCTTTATATTACACTACTTCATTCATGCCAAGCCATGCTGTTCCCTCATGCTCATGTCACAGTAAGTTTTTGGTTTTCTTTATGCCACAGTGCAAGTATTTTGTTCCATGTTTAAAGTTTATAGCCTTTGTGCTAGTCTTTTGTTTTCTAGTCAAATTTGTTCTCCGCCCTCGTGCGTGTCTTTTGTTTGCTTCCTTGGTTTGTAGTTTGTTAGTATAAATAAAAATTTACCTACATTCACGTCTGGCTCGTGCCAATTTCCCTTTGCGTCAAAGAAACGATCCACGTCCAAGTCCAAGTCCTGACAAAAAACCAAGCAATTTTTTCTACAAAAATTAATTAAATAGCCTAATTTGAGTTTTACATGTGTAAAACTATGCAAAATACATAAATAATGCAAACGAAACAGATAAATTAACATATGACAATCATTTACCTTCTCACATTCTTTTAAAAAAGTGCCATTTTGCAGCAGTACTAAAAAAATCAATAAATATATATTTTTTTAATAACATTGGGTGCCAGTTCTATTGATGAACTATATTCCTTCATAAAATAGATAAACAGCTCTGATAAAAAAATTTTTAGAAAGAAAACTGGTTCTGTTGAACAAAATGCGCTACCTAAACATGTAATAAAGTCAAATACAAATAAGGGAATAGATCGGTACACAAGACATGGACGTCTACATCAACAATGTGATTTGCCTGGCTGGACAGGAGAGTAAAAAAAAAAAAAAAGAAATAAATACAACATTTAAAATCAATTTAGAATCGCGATTTATTAGAATTTTTTTTTTTTTTGACACCCCTACTATCTATCAATCCATCCATCTATGTACATATACGTTATGTAGAGTATTTGCTCAGAACTTAACTGTTTTATTTAAAGTCCCATCAGGATTTATTTTGATGGGAAAATGTGTCAGAGCAATACACCATTCCGTGAATATTTTCATTGCTACATGATTAATGCGATTTTTAATTTTGATTAATTACGTGTCAGCTCCTTAATTTTCACAGCCCTGACTTAAATATATTTCTCAGCTTTGGCTTATGGATGTTGATCAAAGCTAATAAAATACACCCATATTCCAAGCTATTATGTATTTTGCATTATTTATCATTTGCTATTTGCGCTCCACAATGTGTGACACATCTGTTCCTACCAGATTTTTGTATCAAATGTCTGGAGAAAAAAATAAAAATCCAATTTTGCAATAGCCGATGTACTGTATGTCAAATTCATCACCATTTAACAAACAGGTAGATGTTTTTTTAAGAGGGGAATGGAGTAGGGGGCCCATGTTTGTGCATTCTGAAAAGGTCACAGACCGTCACATGAATTCTAAAAGACAGGAAACCACATTGTTGTCTGCGCATCATAAAAAGGCTGCAGGGTTAGAGGCTTGTTGACCATTAAACGTCAAATCTTGCCTATGTTGTTTGTTCTTCTCATTACCGCTCAAAGCATTATTTGGGTAAGAGGGTGCAGTGTTAAGGATGAGTATCACTCTTTTAAGTGGAGGTGTCCAAAGTGTGGTCTGCGGTTGTTGTTGTTTTTTTTATGGCCTGCAGCACATTCTAAAAATACAATTCAAAAACAAAATAATACAAAAGAACAACCCCCCCCCCCCAAAAAATAAAAAAAAGCAGGAGTAAATTACTGAGAATATTGTAATCATTTTAGGACCTAAAGTTATATTATTATGTGGAAAATTTTAACTATGAAGCAAAAAGTTTACTGTTTTGTAGTCATTTACTCCCGTTGTCCATGGCTTCTCCAGGACAGGAACAATGGTGAAGGATTTAAAGCAGTCATGACTCCAGAAAAAGGGGCAACATTTTGTTTATAGTATTAAAAATATGAAGAACTATTTGTACTTTCTTTAAAATTAGAAAATATTATACAAAACCCCTGCGATGAGGTAGCGACCCCCGCGACCCCAAAAAGGGACAACCGGTAGAAAATGGATGGATATATAAAACCCAAAACCAGTGAAATTGGCACATTGTGTATATCGTAACTAAAACAGAATACAATGATTTGCAAATCATTTTCAACCTATATTCATTTGAATAGACTGCAAAGACAAGATACTTAACATTTGAATTGGTAGATTTTGTTATTTTGTGCAAATATTAGCTCATTTGGAATTTGATGCCTGCAACATGTTTCAAAAAAGCTGGCACAAGTGGCAAAAAAGACTGAGAAAGTAAGTTGAGGAATGCTCATCAAACACTTATTTGGAATATCCCATAGGTGAACAGGTTGAGTGAGAACAGGTGGGTGCCATGAGTGGGTATTTAAGCAGCTTCTATGAAATGATCAGTCATTCACAAACAAGGATGGGGCGAGCAAATTATCGTATAGTTTAAGAACAACATTTCTCAATGCGCTATTGCAAGGAATTTAGGGATTTCACCATCTACGGTCCGTAATATCATCAAAAGGTTCATAGAATCTAGAGAAATCACTGCACATAAGCGGCATGCCCGTGACCTTCGATCCCTCAGGCGGTAATGCATCAACATCAGTGAGTAAAGGATATCACCACATGGGCTCAGGAACACTTCAGAAAACCACTGTCAGTAACTACAGTTTGTCGCTATATCTGTTAGTGTGAGTTAAAACTCTACTATGCAAAGCGAAAGCCATTTATCAACAACACCCAGAAATGCCACCGGCTTCGTTTGGCCCGATTTAATCTCAGATGGACTGATGGAAACTGGAAAAGTGTCCTGTGGTCTGACGAGTCCACGTTTCAAATTGTTTTTGGAAACAGTGGACGTCGTGTCCTCTGGAACAAAGAGGAAAATAACCCAAAGTTCAAAAGCCAGCATCTGTGATGGTATGGGGGTGTACTACTGCCCAAAACATGGGTAATTTCCAAATCTGTGAAGGCACCATTAATGCTGAAAGGTACATACAGGTTTTGGAGCAACATATATTGCCATTCAAGCAACGACTTTTTCAACGACGCCCCTGCTTATTTCAGCAAGACAATGCCAAGCCACATTCTGCACGTGTTACAACAGCGTGGCTTCATAGTAAAAGAGTGTGGGTACTAGACTGGCCTGTTTACTGAGTCGTGTTAAAAGGAAAGGCCATGTAGCACACTGGTAAAAATGCCCCAGTGCCAACTTCTTCACAATGTGTTGCTTCCATTAAATTCGAAGTTAATGATTATTAGCAAAAAAAAAATGTGTTTCTCAGTTCGGACATTAAAGGAGAACATTATCACCAGACCTATGTGAGCGTCAATATATACCTTGATGTTGCAGAAAAAACACCATATATTTTTTTAACCGATTTCCGAACTCTAAATGGGTGAATTTTGGCGAATTAAACACCTTTCCATTTATCGCTCTCGGCGCAATGACGTCAGAATGTGACGTCACCTAGGTAATAAAGCCGCCATTTTCTCAAACACATTACAAACACCGGCTCTCAGATCTGTTATTTTCCGTTTTTTCGACCTTTTTCTGGAACTTTGGAGACATCATGCCTCGTCGGTGTGTTGTCGCAGGGTGTAAACACACTAACAGGGAGGGATTCAAGTTGCACCACTGGCCCAAAGATGCGAAATTCGCAAGAAATTCGACAAAATTGGTTCAAATACGAGGGTGTGGGGAAAGTCGACGAAATGATCAGTCGTTTGTTCCGCAAACTTTACCGACGAAAGCTATGCTACTACAGAGATGGCAAGATTGTGTGGCTATCCTGCGACACTTAAGGCAGATGCATTTACAACAATAAAGTCAAAGAAATCTGCCACCAGACCCCCAATGAATGTGCCGGAGTGTCTGCACATTTTACCGGCGGTATGGATAACCTGCAGATGCATTTCCAACGATAAAGTCAACTAAATCACAAAGGGGAGTTTTGTTGATGTTGTTGACTTATGTGCTAATCAGACATTATTTGGTCGCAGCATGACTGCCAGCCAATCGATGCTAACATGTTATTAAGGCTAGATGTATGTACATTTGAAACTATATATACATCCAGCGTTTCCCTCCACCCACATTTAATGCCAAACAAACACTTACCAATCGATGGATTTAAGTTGATCCTATGTCACAAGATGTGAAACTTCCGATCATTGGTCTGCACATTTTACCGGCGATGATAGGGCAGACATGGCCGAATAGCGTCAATAGCTATTTGCTCAATAGCTTCAGTTTCTTCTTCAATTTCGTTTTCGGTATCTGCCTCCATACTCCAACCATCCGTTTCAATACATGCGTAATCTGTTGAATCACTTAAACCGCTGAAATCCGAGTCTGAATCCGAGCTAATGTCGCTATATCTTGCTGTGCTATCCGTATTTGCATCACTGGATGACGTCACAGGAAAATGGACGATGGCTTCACAAATAGCGAAAATCAAGCACTTAGAGCTTTTTTTAGGGATATTCCGGGATGGGTAAAATTTTTAAAAAAACTTCAAAAAATAAAATAAGCCACTGGGAACTGATTTTTATTGGTTTTAACCCTTCTGAAATTGTGATAATGTTCCCCTTTAAATATCTTGTCTTTGCAGTGTATTCAATTGAATATAAGTTGAAAAGGATTTTGCAAATCATTGTATTCTGTTTTTTACTTACAATTTACACTTGCCAACTTCACTGGTTTTGTAGGATTGAACTTACAAAAAAGAAATATATATTGTATATATATATATATATATATATAACTAATAAAAACAGCGTTGACATTTTTGTAAAACATGCCTCCACCCTTCCAATAGTAAAAACAATAAATACATCCTGAATCTAGAATTGAATCATTTGTTCCTTATCCCTTTTCTGACAATTGATGTTTCTATGTTACTAAACACAGGGATGTAGGCTCTTTGAGAAAAGACCCCGAAATAACATTTTGAAAATCAAGATTACATTTCCTGCAATTGGGTGCATTTTTACACTATATCTTACCTTTGGATGTCTTCTCCTCGACAACCTCCTTTGTCCCATGTTATGTACCACATCATTTTCAGTAGACAATTTACTTACATTATTATCATTGAAAATGCACTGTAAAATTCGATGACATGCTTGCAAATACCTATTTAACTATCTATAAATTATTTTCCGTTTGGCAACTCTATCCTGTAGCCATGCCCTCTCAGGTAATATACTTTCGGTGGTGTGACCTCTGTTTACAATCTGTTCCATCAAAAATATAGCTTCTCGCTGGCTACTAATAAATACTCTAGAACACGGGTGTCAAACTCAAGGCCCCAGGGCAAAATCTGGCCCGCCACTTTATTTTATGTGGCCCACGAAAGCTTGGAAATAATATGCGTTAATAAAATCCTCAATCTTTTCTTATATTTTTTCTTTCCCGTTTGACATTAAAAATCATGTATTGCATGCAATTGCATATCTTTCAAAATTCAATATTATCAAAATATAAATAATACATCATCATGTATTCCATTTTTTTTAAATAAAGATAAATACTGTACTTAAATATCTGCTTGACTTATGATTTCAAAACAACCTCCCCAAAAAACAAAAACAAAACATTAAAACAAGATTTTATGGAAAAACAAAACAAAAAAACTAGCAGCTCTGTTGCTTGAATTTTACAGCTAAAAACAGTGCTATTGTTTTTCCATTGCATTTTTTTTTTAATTTATTTTTATGCTTTAAAAAACCCACTGCTTTTACAGTGACATTTTGGTGACTGAGCAGCCATTTTTTAAAGTACAACTTAAATATTTTTTTTTGCAGCTTATGTAAAATATATATATATATATATATATATATATATATATATATATATATATATATATATATATATATATATATATATATATATATATATATATATATATATATAGATAGATATAGCCGTGGTGAAAAGTTTACATACACTTGTAAAGAACATAATGTCATGGCTGTCTTGAGTTTCCAATAATTTCTACAACTCGTATTTTGGGTAACAAAAAACATTCATTAAGTTTGGTTCTTTTATGAATTTATTTTGGGTCTACTCAAAATGTGACCAAATCTGCTGGGTCAGAAGTATACATACAGCAATGTTAATATTTGGTTACATGTCTCTTGGTAAGTTTCACTGCAATAAAGTGATTTTGGTAGCCATCCACAAGCTCCTGGCATGGACAAAGATAAGACCTTCTGGAGGAAAGTTCTGTGGTCAGATGAAGCAAAAGTTGAGCTGTTGGGCCACAATACCCAGCAATATGTTTAGAGGAGAAAAGGTGAGGCCTTTAATCCCAGGAACACCAAACCTACTGTCAAGCAGGGTGGTGGTAGTAACTCGGCCTGTCGCCATCACCATCACGTCTCCATCTCATTGCAGCCACCACAGCCTATAGAGTGTGGTGAAGTAGGCCGGCTTCGTTGCATTAAGACGTCTACAATTTTTGGTTCTGTTTTCCGCTCCATTTGCTGAATGGCGATATATATCGATATTTTTTCCGTAAAGTAAAAACCAAACACAAAACAGTCCTACTTACCTGAGATACTAAATGTAGAGTCAGGGATTTGTTTCTCACTTGTCACCTGGAATAGTGGGTGTGGCTACGTGTGTGTGAGTGTGGGGCAAAATAATCTGTGAATGAATAACACCTGCACCTGCCTGTGAATCCTTTTGTCTTGTACAGAGAGCGAGTGATGTAGGGTGCCGTCACTTCTGTTGACCACAACAGGTTATCTTTTTCCATCATAGTCAAGTCCATATAGAGTCCTGCCACTCCATCTGTATGTAATGTTCTGTTTTTACTCAAGGGGAAAATAAATCACCCTCAAAACAGCAGTAATGACTTCATGTTGCCTCCTTGGACCGAGCGTGTAAGACAGACCCCTGCTTTCTACTCTCAATGACTAATTTGTTTCTGATAGTCACACAACACTAAGCATGTCATTATTATGACTTAATAAGTCAATATTTTGACTTAGTAATTTACTTAGTCCAAATAGTGACAAAATAATGACTTACGAAGTCAAATTAATAAGCGTTTGCAATAAGCGTTTGAAAAAAAAAGTTAAAAGTGGGACCACATGCTGACATATTCTCAACTCATCATGCTTAATTACAGCATTTGGAAAGCCTGTAGTTGATTTTATTATGTGCATGATATATTTTTATCAACATGTGATAGCAGGGACCCTGCCATTCAAAACTAGGCTGCTACATTACCAAAGATTAATGTAACTATAGCTTAAAAACATAGTACAATAGCAATAGGAGAGACTATTCATCCCTGAACACCATGGAATTCATATTGGCTTTATATTGCAGTTACATTATTATATAAATGATCAGAGACAGCTTCAGGAAACTCTTCATTTAAAATAATGTCGTTTTTTTCCTGATTCTACACAGAAAAAGGTAAAGTGAAATAACTTGGTTGTTAACTGTAGGTCAATAATACTTGTCTTTCTCTCGAACAGACAGGGCTTTGCTGTCTGTAACACACATGCACACACACCGCACAGTAAGCTAACGTTACGCTTAAAGCTAATAAGCCTTCACCACTGTATGTATATATGCATATATATATATATATATATATATATATATATATATATGTATAAATGGGTTGTACTTGTATAGCGCTTTTCTACCTTCAAGGTACTCAAAGCGCTTTGACACTACTTCCACATTTACCCATTCACACACACATTCACGGAGGGAGCTGCCATGCAAGGCGCTAACCAGCACCCATACCCATCAGGAGTAAGGGTGAAGTGTCTTGCTCAGGACACAACGGACGTGACGAGGTTGGTACCAGGTGGGGATTGAACCAGGGACCCTCGGGTTGCGCACGCCATATATATATATATATATATATATATACACATATATATATATATATATATATATGTATATATATATATAGATATATATGTATATATATAGATATATATATATATACACACCGTATTTCCTTGAATTGCCGCAGGGCATATAGTATGCGCCTGCCTTGAATTACTGCCGGGTCAAACTCACTTCTCAAAATAATTAGCGCATGCTTAGTATTATTGCCTGGTTAAACTCGTGACGTCACGATTGACACTTCCCCTGTCATCATTTTCAAAATGGAGGAGGCTGATTTCGATACCGGTAATTTGAAATCGCATAAAGGGAAAAAGATTAAGAGCTATTCAGTAGGATTTAAGGTCCAAGCTTACATCACACTCAAATTTTTACTGCATGCTTTTGGTAAGTGCCAGAGTGAGAAGAGGTTTTAAAATAATTAGCGCATGCTTACTTTTACCGCATGCCTTTGGTAAGCGCAGGAGTGAGAACAGGTTTTAAATTAAGTAGCGCCCCGGCGGCAATACAAGGAAATACGATATATATATATATATATATATATATATATATATATATACATGCTTACATATGTATATGCATAGTATGAACAATATCGACAATTTTAATCAAGACGAATTGGCAATATCCACATAAATGTGTGATCTGTAATGCAACGCATCAAGATGTGTGTGTGTGTGTGTGTGTGTGTGTGTGTGTTTTTGAGATACGGTCAACTTCAGTTCCATCCATCGTGTCAGATGAGTCAGAGTAGGCATGAATCCATCACGCCTCACCTCAGTCTGCCAACTCGTTCAGAAAGTTCTCCATTAGTTTTTTGGTCCCCAAATGTCTGTGGTTGTTCATGTCAGCTTCATATTGTTGTCTCAAGTCTTCCTTGTCTCCTGGATCATCTTTCTGCAGGTGGCCTTTTGTTGCCACAATATGAATTTCGGTGCACAGTTTGTCCTTGCATCAAATGTGTGGTGCAGCCAGCTGTGAGGCAGCCACATTTCATTTCGGCTGCTCGTGATGTGATCGTCTTCACCATGAAGTGCCCTCTTTGGGGATTGTACAAAAGATCCATCTGGATTCATGAACTTAATTCTAAACTTTGCTTCACAAAAAAAGAAATCTTTAACATCAATATTTATGGAACATGTTCACAAAAAAATCGAGCTGTCAACACTGAATATTGCATAGTTGCATTTCTTTTCACAGTTTATGAACTTACATTCATATTTTGTTGAAGTATTATTCAATAATTTATATTTATAAAGGATTCTTGAATTGTTGCTATTTTTAGAATATTTTAAAAAGATCTCACGTACCCCTTGGCATACCTTCAAGTACCCCCAGGGGTACGTGTACTCCCATTTGAGAACCGCTGATCTACAAAGATACAAATAATTGCTATTGTGACATCTAATGGACACATTTACAACAGCAATTTCTTTCATTCAAAAATGTTGGCTTATTTTTACATTTGGCAAACTTATCCCGCGGGCCGGATAAAAACTGTTCGCGGAACTGATCTGGCCCACAGGCATATTGATACCGATGGTGTAAAATGTTTAAATAATGCCTTGGATTTTTCATTATGTGGCTGTCGGTGGGTGTGCCTAGCCTCACAATATCTAATTATATCACCTGCATAAAATGTTTATCGTTGAGTCAATCGTATATACAAGTTGATTTGGCAACACTTTGCGACGGAATGGGTTGGCGCAGTTGGGAGAGTGGCCGTGCCAGCAACCTGAGGGTTCCTGGTTCTATCCCCACCTTCTACCAACCTCATCACGCCTGTTGTGTCCTTGAGCTAGACACTTCACCCTTGCTCCTGATGGTTCGTGGTTAGGGCCTTGCATGGCAACTCCCGCCATCAGTGTGTGAATGTGTGTGTGAATGGGTGAATGTGGAAATAGTGTCAAAGCGCTTTGAGTACCTTGAAGGTAGAAAAGCGCTATACGAGTATAACCCATTTACCATTTTGTGTTTTTGAGTTAGGTCTTTTGTTTATGTTTTTAGGACAACTTCTATGTTACATCAGGAGTTCCTTCACTGACAGGACAGACATATTCAGTATATTTGTTGTGTTAAATAAGTGTGGGGCTTCAAAATAAAGACTACAAATGGGAGTCCTGCTACAACTCACGATTCGATTCCGATTCTAGGAGTGATGATTTGATACAGAACATGATCCTCCATTCAAACTGATAGTTGCAATATATTATTTGTTGCAAAAAAACAAAACAAAAACATTTTCAAAACAGGTTATATATTCCATACAATTAAAAAAAAATGGATTCTTGAAAATTATTTACAATCCGAACAAAAGAAGTCGGGACAATGAATATAATTATTTAATTAGTTATCTTTTAGTTTTTTGTCGTGGAAAAAAAGGTTGTTGACGATAATTATGATGAAAATTACTAGTCAGCGAAATGAACGATTTTGTTAATTTTGGCATCAAGCTAAGTTGCACACAAATATTGAACAGTTGGATTGAAAAAAACATCAACAAAAACTGACAAAATAAAGTCCAGGTTTTTGGAGAAAAAATACTTAAAATTTGTGAAAGGATCTGTCCAATGCAGCCTGTTAATTTTACGTGAGATGACATCCTAAATTATGATTTGTATACAAAACTCTTAAATTATGCAACATAAGAATCCTTGAATGCAGGTTTCTATTTGAGGAAAAATAACAGATTTTTGAATAGGTATTTTCCCAATTATTATTTTTTTTAACTACAGCAGACAACATTCTAAAATTAAGATTATGATGTCAATGACTAAAAATAAGTAAATAGCTTTTAAAACTAGTGAAATGTCTTTCTTTTTAAATTTTGGCAAGCGGCAAAAAATTTGCAGTGTGGACATGCACATTCAAAAATTTAGAGGTCAAATTAGTTTAACTGTGAAGGTTATAATTTATTATAGGGTACAGTATCCGTAACTTTTTCTAAGTAGTACATGACACGACAAAATGTCATAACTTCATTAAAAAGTTGTAACTTCATTAAAATTAAAAAATAAGGTAACATTTTAGGCCTATGTCAGTGACTACTATG
The DNA here is from genome assembly GCF_033978795.1 of Nerophis ophidion. Lineage (NCBI taxonomy): Eukaryota > Metazoa > Chordata > Actinopteri > Syngnathiformes > Syngnathidae > Nerophis > Nerophis ophidion. The sequence continues at coordinate 53,318,902 of NC_084618.1, forward strand.
AAATCTACAGTGTCACCCAGCAAAATAATTTTCTTGTTCCATTGAAAATATTGCAAAACACCATTTTGTAAACACAACAATTTGCAGCAGCTAGATAAAATCAACATTTATTAGAAAAATACTACCAATCAAGTCACAGGTGTTCTGTATGGCCATTCAATCCAAGCATACATTTTGAATGTGTGCAACACCTCCTACACAGGTTAAATAAAACTTGTGCTACAGTAGGGAATTCGTCACGTTTCATGTGTCAGCTAAACCGCGACGAATAGGGCCAAATGAATCCCCTTCCTAATGTATAATATGATTACAGATAAGGATGTCAAGTTCTTGCTTCGGCAGGGAACGAAGGAGATGGTCTTCCAAAAAAATATGCTCATAGTCACTTCTTTCAAATGCTCACTTTCCTCTCTCTCTCCATCACCTTTTTTTTTTGGGGTGATGTGACAGAATCTGGCAGTAGCAGTGATACTAATGGAAAATCGTTTATGACACTAAGCGGACCCCGGACAGAAGCACATACACACAGATGTACACTGTACACGCTCTTAAGCAGCCTCTCCAAAACACAGAGATGTGTAGCAATAGGGTTGCCATGAGAACTATTTACTAGTAAGTCTGGGTTATTGAGTATCTGAGTGCGGAATTGAATTGAGACATTTGGAAGTCGCAAAGAAAACACGTACACGTTGTGCATGCTTCCGCATAGACAAGCTGGAGGAAAAAGTGGCTTGAATGTGCATTAGGAGCCTGAAACCAGCTAGCTATTTTATGAAGCACTTAATGTTAACATGCAAAGTGGACAGCTGAGATTTTTAAGTGTGGCAAGATAAACACTACCAATCACACACCAATATTCTGTAACTAAATTAACTGCTGGATTTGAATGCTAACGTTATAATTGTGTGTCACGAAAATTGCATAGACAAAAACGCAATGATGTGATCGCTCTGTGTTTTGTCAAATTCTGCTAATACCCCTAGAGGGCATAGTCCTAATGTTATCTGTGATGACTTATAATAAACAATATAATATTCCTACATCTAGATTTTTCTTTTAACGTTGGAACAATTGTTCCTAATTCTGTCGTCACACGGCAAAGGAGGAAAGGGGACCTAGTGTTGCGAGTACATTGCATCCATGTCGCTTCAATTCCTGTGAGTTCCACCAAGATGGGACTTACATGAACACTGACACTTACAGTCCTGCGAAACAGTGTACGATACAGGAGGGAGCTGCGCTTGATAGTGGCAAAACAACGTGCAATTTCATTATATAAAAAGCACCTTTGTTTAACTTGCATAGGATGACGTATATAACAGTGGGAAAGGCAAATTGCAGAAACAGATCAAACAAGCCAGCACGATTGCAACTGCGAAAAAACAAGCTTGTTCTGAGATAACGTGATGGATGAGTTGTACTTTGACTCCTCTGAAATATAATTCACAGCAGTGGAACCTCAAAAGCCAAACCCTCCAAAGTCTCAAAGCTCATTCGTAGAACAATACAAGAACAAACAAAAACATATTGCTATCAGCACATTTCTGTGAGACTTCAGCACGGTAAGCAGATAAAGGATCCAACTCCAAAAGTTTGTGTTGTGTTTTGATGCAAAGGTAATGACGTGACAAACGTGGTCTTGGTTGCTCAGTAAATTGTGGCTAAAGAAAAAGTACCTAGCGCAAAGGCAGCTGTATTAAGTCTTAAAGGGGTTGTATTATGCTTTTTTTTCTACAAAACCCAAAACCAGTGAAGTTGGCATGTTGTGCAAATCGTAAATAAAAACAGAATACAATGATTTGCAAATTATTTTCAACTCATATTTAATTGAATGGACTGCAAAGACAAGATATTTCATATTCTTTTTGCAAACAATCATTAACTTAGAATTAACTAGCAGTAACACATTGCAAAAAAGTTGGCACGGGGGAATTTTTACCACTGTGTTACATGGCCATTCTTTTAAACAACACTCAGTAAACGTTTGGGAATTGAGGAAACCAATTTTTAAAGCTTTTCAGATGGAATTATTTCCCATTCTTGCTTGATGTACAGCTTAAGTTGTTCAACAGTGCGGGGTCTCAAATGTCTTATTTTACGCTTTATATTGTGCCACACATTTGGAATGGGAGACCAGTCTTGTACCTACACTCTACGAAGCCACGCTGTTGTAACACGTGCAGAATGTGGATTGGCATTGTTTTGCTGAAATAAGCAGGGGCGTCCAAGAAAAAGATGTTGCTTGGATAGCAACATATGTTGCTTTAAAACCTGCATGTATCTTTCAGCATTAATGGTGCCTTCACAGTTGGGTAAGTTACTCATGCCTTGGGCACTAATGCACCCCCATACCATCACAGATGCTGGCTTTTGAACTTTGCGCCTATACCAGTCCGGATGGTTCTTTCTCTCTTTGGTCCGGAGGACGCGACGTCCACAGTTTCCAAAAACAATTTGAAATGTGGACTCGTCAGACCACAGAACAATTTTCCACTTTGCATCAGTTCATCTTAGATGAGCTCGGGCCCAGCGAAGCCAGCGGCGTTTCTGGGTGTTGATAAATGGCTTTTGCTTTAAATAGTACAGTTTTAACTTGTTCTTACAGATGTAGCGACAAACTGTAGTTACTGACAGTGGTTTTCTGAAGTGTTCCTGAGACCATGTGGGGCTATCCTTTACACACTGATGTCGCTTTTTGATGCAGTACCGCCTGAGGGATCGAAGGGCATTAGATGTTGGTTTTCGGCCTTGCAGCTTATGTGCAATGATTTCTACAGATTCTCTGAACCGTCCTCTGACATTTCTTGCAATAGCTCATTGAGAAATGTAGTTCTTAAACCGTTCGAAAATTTGCTAATGCATTTGTTCACAAAGTGGTGACCCTGGCCCCATCCTTGTTTGTGAATGACTGAGCATATCATGGAAGCTACGTTTATACCCAAACATGACACCCACTTGTTTCCAATCAGCCTGTTTACCTGTGAGATGTTCAAAATAAGTGTTCTCAGTCTTTTTTGAAACATGTTGCAGGCATCAAACTCCAAATAAGCTAATATTTGCAAAGTTTACCAGTTTAAACGTTGTATCTCATCTTTGCTTTGTTTACCATGAACTGATTAACGTGGACGGCGACTTAAACAAGTTGAAAAACGTATTCAGGTGTTACCATTTAGTGGTCAATTGTACGGACTATGTACTGAACTGTGCAATCTACTAATAAAAAGTTCAATCAATGCAGTGTATTCAATTGAAAATAAATTTAAATGGATTTGCGAATCATTGTATTCTTTTTTTATTTACAATTTACACAAAAGGCCAACTTCACTGGTTTTGGGTTTTGTACATTCAACCCACTTCTTTATGGTCTACATCAGGAGTTTTTAACTTTTTTGACTCCAGAGTCCAACTTTTCTACCACAGAGGAGCCCCGGTCTCACTCAAATATTAACACTGAATTAGTATTCGTACTTTTGATTTTATTTATATTCAATAATCATATCTAACCTACTTGTAGTTTACCACCTTGTCAAATGAAAGGAAACCAACATATTATGTTGCATTTAACACATAAACCTTAGGCTTAAGTCAAGCTGATTATAGAAACAGGTACTAACAAAATATAATGCAAAGGAAAGGACTCATAAATGACTGAGGAAAAAGTTATTTTACTAACAATTATGTTGTGCTAAAATAAATGCACTAAATTAATAGTAAAACATATATTTCTTAACTAATCCGTCAAAATTGAAGTGCAAATGAAAATACAGCCTCACCAGTTTTGTCAAATTGTTAGCGCTTAAAAAACTTCTCAAACGTCAGCTTCTGACTTCTTCTGTTTGTTTGATATTCTCATTACTGCCACAAGGTGTGGAAAAGTGTATTTCAACTGAGAACATAGCACGGCTGAGAAACCAATTTTTTGGGCGGCCCTATAGAGGGCGCTCACGGCCCAACATTGGGCCCTGGCCCTATGGTTAAGAAACACTGGTCTACATAACATGTAATGATGGTTCTTTGGTCCACATTTTGCATAGCTTATGTTTTAAAGACCATTTAAAAGCTGATTTATGATTTTCTCACCAGAATGTGTCGTTTTGTGGGCGGTCTTGTTTACGCACCGATGCCCTCCTTCAGTCCAAGCCCCCTTTGACTGCGTCTCCGCCCTGTCAGCCATGTTGTAGTTTTTAGCGCTTCCATATGGAGTCTACTGACAGATACAAGTTCCAACTGTACGCTAATTTATCTTAGAAAAAGCAAAAGTGGAGTATTTTAGTATGTATGAACTGAAAACAATGAAATCTGAACATATATAAAGTCAACCAGAGTTCTGGAATGGCTTGGGTTCGACATTAGAGGTTCCACTGTCATATAATGTGTTTTTAAACGGTTAAGTCTTGATTAAAAAAATCCCATTTACACAAAAAAATTGACCTTAAAGATCATCAGGCTTGTAGGAGCTTTCTGAGGTCCTCATCCATCCCTTCTTTTTGCATTTGATCCAAGGTGTGGTAACGATGGATCACCTGATCAGCGGTCACGACCACCACCCTGACGCCGTGGGTGTCCTCGCCCAGCTGGCAGCCGATGGCGGAGCTCACGACCATGTCGAGGCCGTCGTTGTAGCCGCCTGCATTTCTGTGATAGTGGCCAGAGAAGACCGCCTTCACCCCTGCAGCGAGACAGGGTCAAACAGGTATGACATGAGCTGGAAGCTAGAAGCTAGAAGAGGGGAATTAATTAGTGGGTGCCTTTGTTCTGCATCTGGGGGGGAAATATCCCTATAAATAAGCTTGATGCCATGTGTTTCACACCACCTCTGACCTTGTTGTCCTTTAGCCACCCAAATACCAATGAAAGATGTACAATTAACACCTCAAAGCACAGACGACCAAAATAGGCCAACACAGAGCCACTTAATGTCCCCCCATGTTGATGCTGCTTAAAATAGCACATTTAGAGCTAACACAAGTATTTAAAATCACATTATGCAGCTTTCCTTCTTTGGATGGTGTAATTTACTTAAAACTTACTTGCACTATTACCATTAAGGCGCTATTATGTAAGACAAATGGAACTGTCAGGAAAAGAGAGACAGAAGTAGGTAGTGTTTTTCTTCTTGAAGAAAAAAAAACAGCGACACGCATTTGAGTGTCGCAAGTTTCAATTTATTTTCAATTACAAGCGGAATTCTCATCAGAGCGCCGCAGTTTCGGCTCAGCCCTGCAGCAGCGGCGCCGTGTCACTGACCATTTGAAATTATATGCGGAACAAACTTTTCTTTGAAGTCAGGCTGCAAAACGATTTGTTTATACGTGCAATTTTTTTCCCCCACCTTGTTCGGAAGGGACACGCTGGTGCCGTTTGTTACTACCAAAACGATGTGCATTGAAATGAGTGATAGTTACAAGAGGGTGACGTTTGAGTGCTTTGATGACAGGAAGGAATTGGGAGAGCTATGATTTGCCAGCAATAAATGTAGCCAGAGACATGTAGTTAGAGTAAAAAGTAATTACAAAATGAAATAGAAGTATTAAAGAAATTAAATAAAGACCATTCGCCTGATTTCCCCCAAAAGGACTGAAAAAAAAATCACTTGCATAACTGCTGATACTGGCATCAACATTGTGAACTTGCCCTGAATCATCACGTCCACCATCCTGCATAATCAAACAGCACACAGACTACGAAAGGTGACCTAATTTATGAATATTTCCGTGAGAGCACACTGTGCTCACAGTGAACCATTAAATAATGAATTTGCCACATCATACCAACAGTTTATATGTAGGAGTCTATATAAAACCACACCTGGGACTGAGAATAGGGCCAGAAAGACACTAGAAATGCAAGTATAATAAAAGAAAATAGATCACAATAAGTTATAATACAAACCTAATATTATCAAGATCATAATAATGGTGCATGTTGATGTTAAAATCACCCTGACCCTGAGTCCTGTTGTTCAGAGAGCAATTGTCATTACTTGCAAACGAGACTCAGAAGTGTAGGAAAACAATGGGACCGCACATATCAGCAAGTGTTATTATATATATGTGTTTGTGTGTGTGTTAATTACCATTAACACATTAACACCCACAACAGTACATACATTGGTGCCATTGAGTAACAGTATACCAGGTACTGGGAATAGGTATCATATTAGTTCAAATGTGAAAGGTACCCACCAATCCATAACTGTATGGTTTCTTGTTTGGGGGTATAATGTATATATTGTAGGTCAAAATCCCGACATTCTTTGCTCTCTGCTCCCTCTGCTCTTCAAGTGCCCAAAGTGCACAGAAGCACCCAGACATTCAAGAGGTTTTCTTGGCTCCTTGTTAGTGTGTGCTGATTTAGAAATAAAGCACACTTCACTCTACATGTAATATATCACCATGTTGCTGATTAAAAATGTCATAATTCTAATAAGTGTTGGGTTTCAGCAGCACAGACGAGTATGCGCGCTTTCGGTACTTAAAATAGATTCATAATGTTCCCAGGGCTCTGTGTAAGCGCAGGCTGGTTTTAAATATGATGTACATGTCCTTGTATATCTGGTATATCAAAATAAACATTATAATAACAGAGGCGTAATGCCAGTAGGTCAGCTTTTGCACGTGTTTGTGTGTAGACATAGACAGTTTTGATTGAGATCATTTTTAAGGATTCCACGATTCAAGGAGCTTTGTTCGTCATACTCGCACACGTTTGCACATATACGGTACACAATTTGGACTCAGATCCCAGCGAATATTGAGAAAAGCAGTGATAAATAGGCAATACAGAAGAACAGTAATAAATAATAAATAGAAACTAACATAAGGCGCCTAACACAAGGAAAGTTCGAGATTAGCTGGCCAAAAAATGCAGTGTGGAATGAGATAGATATCTGACATCACTTACTGTACAATATACCTAGTCCTGGACTGCATATTTATTTTGTTTATGATGTTTTTACTCTTCCAAAGAGTTATTGCTCTCTTCTATAGTGTCTACTAGAATTACATGTGACATGGCAAAGATGATGACATTATCTAGCAACTTCTAGAAACTTTTCGGACGGTCAATGCGTACTTTCCCTGCTGAGGAGTTGGTCACATAGGTTTGGGGAATACCCTTATCTTTATTAGCATTACTTTGTCCCAGTGTACAAAACAAGATCAATTAAGGCATGCTTAGAGGATTTTTTTTTTTCATATATTCTTCTGGATGAATGGGCAAAATTTCCAACAAAGACATTCCTGTCTTGTCTACAAATCTTGTAGAAAGTGTGAAAGCGATTAGAACTGTTTTCACCGCACTTATGTCCATATAAAGTGCATCTGTATTCACAACTCTTTACTTTTTCTACATTTTGTTATGTTGCTGCCTTATTTCAAAATATAGAATACATTCATTTTTGTTCACACAATTCTACAGGCAAAACCCTAATTATGTGTCTCATAGACATTGTGGAGCCGCTCCCCTAAACTAATAATTATCACCTCCTTTACAGCAAATAAACTGAATTTCTTAGTATATTATCATTATCAGAAATTATTATTGCTGGAGGATGAGGCTAAAAATCTTTCACACCGTAAACAAGTCATGCTAATTGCTAAGCTAACCTCTCTTGAAACAAATGATTAGTTATTGTGGACTATTGACTTTGTTTTGATCAAACAAATGATATGTAATACAAGAGAATTAGGGATTTGTTGTGTTGACATTGTTAAACTGTCAACAGCACTCACCATAAATACGATGAAAAATGCACAGTTAATACATGTCATCGGTACCGGCCGATCTCACTCATGGACTCAGTGTATTGGAATCTGTAGCATTAAACCATAATCAGAACATTCTTACTGAAGATAGGTGTTATATTTGTTTGTTAGCAGGAATGGGGCATACCATTATGATTTTGGGATGGAATGTTGACTGTGATGCTATAATGTTTCGAACTAATAATACATTTATTTATTAGCACACTTAACCAGATTTTCACCCAGATATATAATTCCTTGGTCCATGTGACCCCCATGGCCCCGTCTACAAAGTTTGGTGGACATTTTTTTGTATTTTAGGTGCAGTATACTTTATGTACGATTCAACCGACCAACCAAACATAAGCAGAACCTAAAAATACAACAAGGGAGGGATACAAAGATAATATAACTGTTATTTATGTGCCGCTGAACCTCCAGTGAATATACTCTGGCATCACGTAGTTTGCGTCCCTTCTGACGGCATCTTTTTATATTTATGGTTATTCCGTTCATTCTCTACCAAAACACTAAAGGGCAGTGTCTTCTGATGGAGCAACCGCAGTGTCATTGGCTGGATATTTACCTCTTGTGAATAGGGGAAGACAACCACAACATTGACATTTTTGCTGAACCTACCTACAACCAATCATTCAGAATCTTTCTGTTTACTTTTAATGGATGTTTTACTTAAAAACCAGAAGAAAAAAACCTTTGTGAAGATGGATTGTCCAACTTCTGAATGAGTAGAAGCAGAGGACGGGAAAAATGGCAATGCTATTCAGCTGTTAGGGACATGGAACAAGATTACAAATAAACACAATTGTTAAATAACAATAGTAAGTTAACGACATGCTGGCGTTAATGTGTATACTAATGTGTTACTGATGTTCAGGGGCAGGGCTGCACAATTTTGAGAAAAAAAAAACAATTTTAATAACTGTGAAAATAAGGAATGATAGAAAGACATGTTACTTGTAGACTGTCAATCAACATATTCCTGTCTCAAGGTGCCAAACACTATGTAAATTATTGCATATTGTTTTATACATTAAATACATTATGCAATAATTTACTTTAAAAATATTTGGCTTCATGTAGAGACTCAGAGCTGCTGTCAACACCATGCTCCTAAACTGAAGAAATAACTGCTAAAAACTATACAGTAATGTAATGTGTGTAATTTATCTATCCATCCATCCATCCACTTACTACCACTTGTCCCTTTCGGGGTAGCTGGAGCCTATCTCAGCTGCATTCGGGCGGTAGGAGGGGCACACCCTGGACAAGTCGCCAACTCAAGATAGACAGACAACATTCACACTCACATTCACTCACTACGGCCAATTTAGTGTTGCCCATCAACCTATCCATTATAACATAATAATAATGCAAGTGACCATTTAAAAGGATATACACATTTATTTCTCATTAATGTAGAATGGTCATTGAACTGAAATTGGAAGGTAAATAACGCTGTTATCCCAAATAAAAACAAAAATAAAATGGACTCATTTCTTTGAGCAAAAATGTAATGAAATAAATATGAAACATCCGTAAGTGTTTTTTGTTTTTTCCCAGTTTAAAAAAGTATGTCAGGCTGCTTTTTTGTTGTCACCGTGTTGATCACACTGCCCATCTGGGTTGAAGCTGAAATATTTCCACAAAGGGACAATTGGCTTTGTAATCATATTTTCCCTCCTAATTGTTGTTACTTTGTGGAACTTGTCACTGTTAAATCGCAAGGAGCGAGGCAGTCTGTTTGTCATGCTTCCTCTGTGTGTATGTGTGTGTATGTACAGTAAGGGAACGGTCTTCCTCTCCGCCCACCAAGACGAAGATTGTGAACGGCTGCCTCAGAAAACAAAATCACACAGACAGCAGTTTAGCGATGACGGCAAAGTATTTCAACTTCATTTTTATCAATTGTTAGATTGCTTGACATTTTGACTATTGGCCCAGGCCAAGTTACCATTTAAAGTTTTTCCAAGGAGCAAAGGGTATTTGTTCTTAGCGTACTGGCAGCATCCACTGCAGCGCACACAAATATCGCTCTTTACTTAAACACTTTTCATTGGCCAGGAGGCAAAGGACACGAGGCTCAACAATTCTGATTGGTGAACATGTCCGTCACTCAAATGCTGGTGACAGCGGAGAAAACAAAAAACAAAACAGCGCCTCATGTGGTTATTTATCACACTAATCAAAACATTGATGTCGTTTCAATATTAATTAATCGTGCAGCCCTATTCAGAGCTCTCATATTCGGGAGCATACCGTGCGTAGAAGATGATTGACAAAGAACAAGGAAGTTTTTTGTGTGAGAGAAAAAGGCGTGTGTGCACGAGAAAAAATGTGTCGGAACTGAACCTGTTCTGAGCACAAGATTGGCAATAAAAGGAAACAAAAATATCGTCTTATTTTGTGACTTCGTCTGGACGCAACAACACAACAAGCTAAAAAAAATACATTCAGTAAGTATTTTTAGAGCGCACCAAGATCCTAACTATATATCAGTTTTCATGCAAATGTTTAAGCGCTGTTGCTTAATTTCATACAATAATGTGTGCATTTCAAGCTCAAAGTCTGCTCTTCTGTGCTCAGGGACGCTTCTATTCAAAAGTTGACCAATCACAGCTATGAGGTCCGCGTCATCGCTAAGCTAGGATTTTTGGTGTCGCTTACGCAAGTTACATGACGGGAGAGTATGAACCAGGCTTAATAGTAAAAACTATTAATATGTAACGTTAAAAAGGATTTTCCTTGTTTCTGACTAATGAATGTTAAAAGGTTGGATTCTCAATGCCAAAACATCAAATCATAACGTTAATGCATTTTGGTGTGAGCTTGCACCGAGTTTTGGAAGCCTCGACCAAAAGCTGATGTGTTAAATGTATTCAGAATCATCATATGTAGACTTACACATAAAAATATATTTGAAAAAAATGTGACGTAGTTCAGAGCGACATATACTATGTTTTTTTTCTGATAGTTTATAGTTTGTAAAACATGGTAATACAGACACCAGGGTCTTTATTTATTAAAATTGCTACACACAAAAAAAAAGTTGTGCCAGCGGAGTTGAATTGTGTTTAGATTCGCTCGTGTGCACAAATCTCTGCAGGTGGCATCTCTGCAATATTGAGAAGACGGCGTTAATTTGGGCGCACAATAGTTTTTACACATGAATATTTTCTTGCGTAAGGTTATGCCATGGAATCCACACAGTTTTTCAAATGAGGCCCAATGTACCATTGAGACTGAGACATTGATAGAGGAAATACATTTATCTTTCTTTTACACCAAAAATGTTAAAAGAGCCCGAACTCACAATACAGATGATGTACTGTATTGTAAGAGATTTTACAGTCGCCTTTAAGCAATTCTCCCACTAGATTTCTCCCTGAGGTCAAAGCAGTGCTTAAAAAGGCTGTGCCCGACTAACCTGTCTAATTTTCCATCCAGCAAAATGAGATCCACGAGCTTTCTCTCAAGGTACAGCTGGGAAGTGAAGTGGACTGAAATGTTGTCGGGAAAACATTGGCACTCTGCTGGCATATTCATAAAAACATGGTACAGTAAAGGGCCAGCTATAGGTATGACCTGAATTCAATTGACCATGTCCTCTTTTAGTCACATCATTGCACATGCCTGAATTGCGCAACTTTTCCACCTGTGTCCTTTTCTGCTCAAAGCGTGAGCGAGTGTGGTCGGCCTTTTTGTCCTTATACTCCCAAAAGACACATTCTTGTACTAAGCATGTTTCTTAAACTACTTTTGGGGATACATTTGGTGCTACTGGACTGGGGATTACATTTTCAAAGTACAGTGGGAAACCCCTCCTTTGACAAATTTTTCAATTTACAAACCACAACCCGAACAGGCATAAGCTTTGTTGTACAAACCTTTTCTAAGTGTACGGAAGTTTCATCCAGCCATTGAGTGCCTGCAGCCCATCCATTGTAGGCGGTCTTATCGGTCTCTATCAATAGAGCAGTCTTACTGTTAGTTAGTTAGCTCATTGCGACTTTGTGTGCTTTTTAAGTATTTTTTTTTGGCTTTTCACAGCATTTTTTTAGTTTTGCTAACTCAATACGAGTGTAAAGTAAGGAATGGACAAGTAATGAGTGAATTGAAACATTTAGGTAGTAGCCACAGCTTTGTCAACACTGCCTCTACCTCCTCCCTCCCTTCAACTGTACACTAAGAATATCAACCGACAAGGTGAATTTGATTTTGTTATTCCTTATCATTGTAGCAACCTGGCTGTTACAGTGAAGGTGTTTTGTGGTTTTAAGCTCTGAGTGCACCACATGACTAGTGACAGTGTGTGCGTGTAGACAGGGCAGCTGCATTGGAAGAAGGACAGTTCAACTTGTTGTTTTTTAACTTTGTTATTAAATAGAAAGTTAATCTCTTACCCACTTCTTAACAGTCCTGTATTATGTTTGTTAAGTTTATAGTTTGCAAACGTTTACTAAAATATGGACTTTTGTCGAGGCACTAACTCTTAATTCATGTTTATATTGTTTCTTGAGGATCATTTTGTTTCAATATACCTGTACAAACTTTTCTAATTACAAACCTTGTTCAAGAACCAACTAAGTGTGTAGTCATGTTTAGCTTTTTGTTTGGTTTCATTTAAAGTCTGCGGGCTATAGAGCGTTTTCCGTTCGGGCTCCTGTACTCTGGAATGCCCTCCCGTTAACAGTTCGAGATGCTACCTCAGTAGAAGCATTTAAGTCTCATCTTAAAACTCATTTGTATACTCTAGCCTTTAAATAGAACTCATTTTTACACCAGTTGATCTGCTGCTTCTTTTCTTTTTCTCCTCTGTCCCTCCCTCCCTTGCGGTGGGGGTCCGGTCCGATGGCCATGGATGAAGTACTGGCTGTCCAGAGTCGAGACCCAGGATGGACCGCTCGTCGGGACCCAGGATGGACCGCTCGCCTGTGTATCGTTGGGGACATCTCTACGATGCTAATCCGCCTCCGCTTGGGATAGTTTCCTGTGGACGGGACTCTCGCTGCTGTCTTGGATCCGCTTTGAACTGAACTCTCGCGGCTGTGTTGGAGCCACTATGGATTGAACTTTCACAGTATCATGTTAGACCCGCTCGACATCCATTGCTTTCGGTCCCCCATAGGGGGGGGGGGGGGGGGGGGGGGGGGGGGGTTGCCCACATTTGAGGTCCTCTCCAAGGTTTCTCATAGTCATCATTGTCACTGGCGTCCCACTGGGTGTGAGTTTTCCTTGCCCTTATGTGGGTTCTTCCGAGGATGTCGTAGTCGTAGTGGTTTGTATAGTCCTTTGAGACATTTGTGATTTAGGGCTATATAAATAAACATTGATTGATTGATTTTGAAATTGAATGGCATTAAATTCAAAGAAAGTTTCACGACAGTCACTAAAACATTCTGTTTTTTCAAATTATATTTTACGATAGTTAACTTTTTTTTGACACTGGCAAGAATGTTGAAGAAGTCATATTTCCTATTAAACTAACTTGCTCAAAAAAAAAACAAGCATTTTGTAATGATGTGTTTAAAATACTGCACCCTGATATATCGTTCTTTATTGGTTAACTCCTGGCATTTTTAGCACTCTAATAGAATCAAATGCATATAGTTGTACCATTGATTCAATAATTGTATCATTAATTAAATAATTGTATCATCGATCAATTACTGACAATGTAGCTATCTTGTAGATTGTATGTTTAATCTTATGATACAGGTGGATTGGTGCCTTATGTTTAGTGTGTGTGTGGCGTGTGATTGTGTCTGTTATTGTGCCCTTCTTCATTGCATTGCAAATTGACGCTGCTTTAAAAAGTACCTAAATTGACTTAGACAAAGTTTAGCTGGCGGACTTTGGCTACAATGATAGTTAAAACATTTTTTCACACATTCGGCTCTCACTTGTTAGCAGAGGTGGGACCAAGTCATTGTTTTGCAAGTCACAAGTACGTCTAAAGTCTTTGCCCTCAAGTCAAGTCCCAAGTCAAGACAGGCAAGTCCCGAGTCAAGTCCAAAGTCAATACTGGGAAGTCTCAAGTCAAGTCCCAAGTCCTGCATTTTGAGTTTCGAGTCATTTCAAGTCTTTTTAACCACAGAATAATATATGTACACAGATTGTGTATGCTTTTAAAACGCTGTATGTATTTATTATTAAAAAAACTGTGCTTACATTGCACTTCATAATAGCACTATTAACCAGTTATTCTAAACATTTAACTCATTCCTTTACAGTACAAACACATTTCAAAAAACAAGTGCAACTGTACTTATTTGCACAAAAGTGTTAACATTGTATTTCCATGGAATATTGCATTGTAACTAGTTCCACAGCAGTTTCTATCCTGTTCTTACCTTATCTCATTGATCTCATCTCACACTATATATGTGTTTATATGTGCGTACACATAAAAAACATAACAAATACATGAACATAACAATGAACAGTGCTGTACTTTTTAGATGTCAGGGCTCTATGGAATATGTACACATTTTCTTAATATAGTATACATTTTAACTGACCTTTATTTGACTATGTTTGTCTTTTTGTAGGTGGCTAAAATATGTGGTGCTGCTGACCGCCGTCTAACGTTACGTTACTGTTTGTGATACATTCACTAACTTAATGTTATGTGTAGGTACCTCATTCAACCCTGCTTAAAAAAAAATCACTTGACAAAAGTATGAATAAGGTAGCGAACTGCAGTGGACGCAACAGATTGCCGTGTTTGCAATGACGTTATAACCATAGACATCTTATAAGTAGACGCAGAATTGGCTGCTGTGACGCAAGCAATTTGGCCGCCATCTTGAAGTGGTGATGAGGAGCCGGCAAGCAGCCTAAACTGACAGTTGACAGGTAGAAAACAAAGATGCTGGGCTGGTATTCAGCGTTTTCCTGCTCAAATGAGCGGACTGTTGAAAATAGGAAATGGGGGATTACTTTTCACAAGTAAGATTTAACATTAACATACTATTGGTTGTATTTTGTGAAAATAATATTACCACAGAGTTAAGCAGGAGCAAAAAACTACAATATTTGTATGTGAAAATCACAAAGAAATCTTCTGGGGGAGGATGACCCCCCCTACAGGTATGTGGTTTACAAACTTTCAGGCCCACCTAAGACAAAATTCACCAGCCGCCACTGATTATGATGGATGGATGGATATATATGTTTAAGTATTTGGCAGACACTTTTATCCAAAGCAACATACACGAAAAATACATACTAAACAATTACTGTAAACATGATCATTTAAGGGAAGAATGTAATAGAAAATATCAATACAAAGTGTCAAGACAGAATAAACTCTCTGCTGTTGCAGCAACAGAGTATAAGTATAAGTAACAGTGGTTCTCAACCTGTTTTCAGTGATGTACCCCCTGTGAACATTTTTTTAATTCAAGTACCCCCTAATCAGAGCAAAGCATTTTTGGTTGAAAAAAGAGATAAAGAAGTAAAATACAGCACTATGTCATCAGTTTCTGATTTATTAAATTGTATAACAGTGCAAAATATTGCTCATTTGTAGTGGTCTTTCTTGATAAAAAAAAGATGTAAAAATAACTAAAAACTTGTTGAAAAATAAACAAGTGATTCAATTTTAAATAAAGATTTCTACACATAAAAGTAATCAACTTAAAGTGCCCTCTTTGGGGATTGTAATAGAGATCCAACTGGATTCATGAACTTAATTCTAAACATTTCTTCACAAAAAAGAAATCTTTAACATCAATATTTATGGAACATGTCTACAAAAAAATCTAGCTGTCAACACTGAATATTGCATTGTTGCATTTCTTTTCACAGTTTATGAACTTACATTCATATTTAGTTGAAGTTATTATTCAGTAGATATATTTATAAAGTTTTTTGAATTGTTGGTATTTTTAAAATATTAAAAAAATATATCATGTACCCCTTTGCATACCTTCAAGTACCCCCATTTGAGAACCACTGGTCTACAGGTCCGTAAGATATATAGATATCTAATGTATTCATACATTGTTTATGTAGGATATATGCATGTATATATAACCTAATCATATTGTTTCTTCACCTTAAAAATAGCTGACTGTTTTTTTCCCCCCTTCTCTGGGATTATATCCCCAGTTTTGATCTCAGACGTCTGTCTGGTCACTTACAGCATATAAGAATATTCTATTACTGTTAAGCAAATTATGAACACGCCAAGACATGTGTCCTTCATCATAGTTACACGTATGACAAAAAAGCGCGTGAGTATCAGTAGTATTCAGTGAGGTAATATGAATTAAATGTGCTGACAGTCCATTTCTCCTGCCAAAGGAATTGCCCTGAGTGGAGCGGATCACCACTCCAAGATGGCGGCCGCGCGTCACGTCAGCGGCAACAGGCAGTAGCGCTCGATGCTGCGTCTACTTATAAGATGTCTATGGTTCTAACGTTAGCAGTGAGTTTACAGCCTCACTGATTTAACTACACAACAAATTACAGTTACGTTACTCAGCCAATAAACATTAGCTTACATTCAAAACGTACCCTTCTTTGTGCAACTTCAAATGTCGAACGAAGTTGGAAGTTATTGCGTCTCCGTCTCTAATCTTCCAACCGCATGATTTGCATACGGCAATTCCTGTTTTGTTGACCAAGTCGTAGTTTTAATACCCGAACGAAACACTTTATGGCATAATTTTCCTCACTTCTTCTGTTGTTTGAGAGCAGTTCTGCTTGGTTTTCCTGCAATTTGATTGGATGAATGCTGTGTGACGAAAATAACGTGGATGTAATTTGATTGGCTGTTGTTCTGACAGGTAGCGCGCACACTGTCAGCGGACACATGTTGACAAACACGCGTACACAATGCAAGATACGGAGCACTCCTGAATAACTTTTTAATTGTTGGGTCATTGATGTTAAAGTCAAAGTCGAGTAGCAAGTCTTTTTACATTTTGTCAAGTCTAAAGTCATCAAATTCATGACTCGAGTCTGACTTGAGTCCAAGTCATGTGACTCGAGTCCACACCTCTGCTTGTTAGCCAGCTAGAAAAGTACACACTAACTATATTACCGAGATAGTTAGCGGGATCGAATCCTCCAGATGTCCTACATTCCTTCGCTATATATGCTCCAGTATCACAGATATAGTGTCATAAAAAAAAAAGATCTGCTTTACAACTTGAACATGGTATTCATGTTTTTAACAAGAATCAGAGGAAATATTCCCACACTGTACATGTTTTTACCTGCGATGTTGATGCAAGTGTCGGTGCTGACTCGCGTCCTCCAGAAAAACACGAGCGATGACGTCACTATGTCGAGAAATTTGTGTCGGCATTTGTAAACAATGTCGACGAATCGTTGCACCCCTATCAATTATGACGGACAGCATTAATTATGTTCAAAGTTCCTCCATCAATAACTGTTTAGACAAATCTGGTAGAGATTCAGAATTTAATGTTTTAATTTTGTCAATATGGTATGGTCATGGAATGCGGAAATATGCAGAGGGCAGTATCTAAAAAGGTGTACTATTTAGTTATAACTAAATTAGCCTTCCCCTGACATAGTCACAGTCTGTGCTCTACTGAATTTTTCTGACCAAACCTTTCACCATCATTGCCATAGAGAGAGTGCAAAAGCTCGTAGAGAGTGCGACTCGCGCCACGGCAAAATCCACTGTCGTCACCGGCCAGCGACCCGGTAAGATACCAGCGTCGTCACCGGCGAGCGACCCGGTAAGATACCTGCGTCATCACCGGCGAGTGAGCCAATGAGAGACCTGGTGAGATGCCATCTTCGGCAGCAGCTGACACTCACAAGGGCTCCACGAAAATCCCGAGCCGGCGGCGTCTGACACTCACCAGGCCCCGATGACGACAACGGCCGACGGCAGTTGACGACCTCAGGCCTGACAAGGAAATCAAGAGGGCGCTGAAGTTTGTAACAGCAGATATTATAATTGTCAAACAACAGCCGCAAACCATCCTACTGCTTGGGGAAGAGGTGAAACAGCCACTCGTCCAAAATGGCGAAAAAGATCGACGTGTGCAAGAACTGATTGACAGAATTGCTGAACTTGAACAATATTCTCGAGCAAATGACGTCATTGTGACCGGGCTCAAAATCTAACTCCAAACATAAGCTTGAGCAGTGGCCTCTGACGGAGGGGGAAAGCCAGAGGGACAAAACAACAACTCCACGGAGGAGCAAGTAGCCGCGTTTTTGCTGTCAAAAGGAATTGAACTGGACACCGGTCACATGGAGGCCTGCCATCCACTTCAAAACAAAAAAGACGGTTGCAGACCAGCCATCATAATACGGTTTGACAGCAGAAAACACAAAACAGCATTATTAAAACAAGGAAGAATGTTAATTGGAACAAATGAACAGTCGTGGTCAAAAGTTTACATACACTTGTAAAGAACATGTCATGGCTGTCTTGAGTTTCCAATAATTTCTACAACTCTTGTTTTATGTGATAGAATGATTGGAGCACATACTTGTTGGCCACAAAAAAAAAAAACCCATTGATGAAGTGTATTTCTTTTATGAATTTATTATGGTTCTACTGAAAATGTGACCAAATTTTAATATTTGGTTACATGTCCCTTGGCAAGTTTCACTGCAATAAGGCGCTTTTGCTAGCCATCCACAAGCTTCGGGCAAGCTTCTGGTTGAATTTTTGACCACTCCCCTTGACAAAATTGATGCAGTTCAGCAAAATTTGGTAGTTTTCTGACATGGACTTGTTTCTTCAGCATTGTCCACACGTTTAACTTCTAAAGCAGTGGTTCTTAACCTGGGTTCGACCGAACCCTAGTCGGCCTCAGGGTTTCGGCAGCGTCTCCGCCACAGAGGTAAAGACACATCCGACTTATCGTGTAAATAAAACCTTCTCCCTATCAGCGTATTATGGATACCCCCAAATAATATTCCCTCTAATTTTCCATCTGATTTGCATGTTTTGTGATTGATTGATTGAAACTTTTACTAGCAGATTGCAAAGGAAGAGAATACATTATATGAAACAGTACAGTTCACACAGTACAGTACATATTCCGTACAATTGACCACTAAATGGTAACACCCTAATAAGTTTTTCAACTTGTTTAATCAATTCATGGTAATGTGTGTAAGGTGTGTAATTTGTTGTGAGTTCATTCACTGTGTTGGTTTTGTTGTTTATGCACGGTTAATTTTGTGCACCGGTAAAAAAACATATGACTTTTTCTTCAATTTGGGAAAACATTTTTTTTTTTTTTTTTTTCACTAAAGAAGGGTTCGGGGAATGCGTATATGAAACTGGTGGGGTTCGGTACCTCCAACAAGGTTAAGAACCACTGCTCTAAAGGCTTAGTTGGCCACATGCGTGGACAGCACTTTTTAGCTCTTATTTCCAAAATTGTGTACTCTACTGCAGTGGTCCCCAACCTTTTCGTATCCGCGGACCGGTCAACGCTTAATAATTTGTCCCGCGGCCTGGGGTCTTTTTTTTTTCTTCTTCTTCTTTGTCATAAAAAAGAGAGGTTTTTGTCATGAAAAAGGGAGGTTTTTGCACTAATTGTAAGTGTATATTGTGTTTTTTATGTTGATTTAATAAAAAAATATATATATATACATATTTTTTATTTTTAATAAAAAATTCTTCTGCGGCTCGGTACCGGGCCGCGGCCCGGTGGTTGGGGACAACTGCTCTACTGAATTGGAGTCTTATGGCCCTTATGTGAACACTTATACTGCTATTTGGTCGTGTCATAAAAGTACAACATACAATGGAATCTGGAAAAAAAAAAGTGTAAAAATAAGAATTAGCATGTGACTAAACATGAAGAACACGTTTGTTACTTATGGACTAAGCACATCATATAAAAAGATGATTCTTAGTTTTTATTCTAATTAGGGTCCAATAAATCCAAATAGCAAAGAAAAATAAAAAAAAATGAATACCTGTAAACAAACAGTTAGGACTTTGGGAAAGCCATTCTAAAACTTTGATTTTAGCCTGATTTAGCCATTCTTTTACCACTTTTGACGTGTGTTTGGGGTCATTGTCCCGTTGGAACACCCAACTGCGCCCAAAACCCAACCTCGGGTCTGATGATTTTAGGTTGTCCTGAAGAATTAGGAGGTAATCCTCTTTTTTCATTGTCCTATTTACTCTCTGTAAAGCAACAGTCCCATTGGCAGCAAAACAGGCCAAGAGCATAATACTACCACCACCATGCTTGATGATTAAAGACATCACCTTTTCTCCTCTAAACATATTGCTGGGTATTGTGGCCGAACAGCTTAATTTTTGATTTATCTGCCAACAGAATTTTCCTCCAGAAGTTCTTATCTTTGTCCATGTGATGTCTGATGAAACAAAAATTGAGCTGTTTGGCCACAATACCCAGCAATATGTTTGGAGGAGAAAAGGTGGGGCATTTAATCCCAGGAACACTATTCATACCGTCAAGCATGGTAGTGGTAGTATTACGCTCTGGGCCTGTTTTGCTACCAATGGAACTGTCCCATTTACAGAGAGTAAATGGGACAATGACACAAAGCTACCATTTCATCATCAATGGCATTTAGCAAAATAACAGAGGAAATTACATATGCAATAGATAGTAAACAGTGTGCAGCAGCAGTATGTATGGATTTACTAAAGCATTTGACACAATTAATCATACCTTGAATAATACATTTGAACAATATGGCATCAGAGGGCTGGTCTTGAACTTAATAAGAAAATAATTAACCAACAAGAAGCAAGAGGTGGAGGTAGGTGAAAAAATGTGAACAGCACAAGATATATTTATAAATGGTTGATTTATATAGGCTAGTAAGGTAAAGTGTTGTACCTGACAAGTTTCGGCTACCTTGCTTCAGCAGCATTCATCATGAAGGCTGCAGAAGCAAGGTAGCCGAAACTTGTCATATTATTCAACCATTTAAAAATACACGTCAGTAGGCTAAATGAACCTCTTCAACAAAAACAGCGCAATATATATATTTTGCGTACCCCGGGGATCAAAACTGGGCCAAAAATTGTTCAATCTCTATACAAACGACATTTGTGAAGTTACAAAGGACCTAAGGTAGTATTTGCTGACGACACAACAGCATTTTGTTCAGGAGGGAACACACAGAAGCTAATACAAATAATAACAGAAAAAACGAACACATTAAAGATGGTTCGACAAAAACAAACTATCTTTGAATCTCAGTCAATCTAAAATAATGCAATTTGGTAACAGTAGAAGAGAAAGTTAAACATGTATATAAATAAACATTGAAAGTAAAATAAATTATTACTATCCATCCATCCATCCATCATCTTCCGCTTATCCGAGGTTGGGTCGCGGGGGCAACAGCCTAAGCAGGGAAACCCAGACTTCCCTCTCCCCAGCCACTTCGTCTAGCTCTTCCCGGGGGATCCCGAGGCGTTCCCAGGCCAGCCGGGAGACATAGTCTTCCCAACGTGTCCTGGGTCTTCCCCGTGGCCTCCTACCGGTTGGACGTGCCCTAAACACCTCCCTAGGGAGGCGTTCGGGTGGCATCCTGACCAGATGCCCGAACCACCTCATCTGGCTCCTCTCGATGTGAAGGAGCAGCGGCTTTACTTTGAGTTCCTCCCGGATGGCAGAGCTTCTCACCCTATCTCTAAGGGAGAGCCCCGCCACACGGCGGAGGAAACTCATTTCGGCCGCTTGTACCCGTGATCTTATCCTTTCGGTCATGACCCAAAGCTCATGACCATAGGTGAGGATGGGAACGTAGATCGACCGGTAAATTGAGAGGTTTGCCTTCCGGCTCAGCTCCTTCTTCACCACAACGGACCGGTACAACGTCCGCATTACTGAAGACGCCGCACCGATCCGCCTATCGATCTCACGATCCACTCTTCCCTCACTCGTGAACAAGACTCCTAGGTACTTGAACTCCTCCATTTGGGGCAGGGTCTCCTCCCCAACCCGGAGATGGCACTCCACCCTTTTCCGGGCGAGAACCATGGACTCGGACTTGGAGGTGCTGATTCTCATTCCGGTCGCTTCACACTCGGCTGCGAACCTCCTCTCTGAGCTGCAACCTTATCGTGGTAGAGGAGTTTGCGTGTCCCAATGATCCTAGGAGCTATGTTGTCCGGGGGCATAAAGCCCCCTGGTAGGGTCTCCCAAGGCAAACAGGTTCTAGGTGAGGGATCAGACAAAGAGCAGCTCGAAGACCTTTATGAAGAAGAAACATCATGGACCCAGATTTCCCTCGCCCGGACGCGGGTCACCGGGGCCCCCCTCTGGAGCCAGGCCCGGAGGTGGGGCACGATGGCGAGCGCCTGGTGGCCGGGCCTGTTCCCATGGGGCCCGGCCGGGCACAGCCCGAAGAGGCAACGTGGGTCACCCCTCCAATGGGCTCACCACCCATAGCAGGGGCCATAGAGGTCGGGTGCACTGTGAGCTGGGCGACAGCCGAAGGCAGGGCACTTGGCGGTCCGATCCTCGGCTACAGAAGCTAGTTCTTGGGATGTGGAACGTCACGTCACTGGGGGGGAAAGAGCCTGAGCTAGTGCGCGAAGTCGAGAAATTCCGGCTGGATATAGTCGGACTCACTTCGACGCACAGCAAGGGCTCTGGAACCACTTCTCTCGAGAGGGATTGGACCCTCTTCCACTCTGGCGTTGCCGGCAGTGAGAGGCGACGGGCTGGGGTGGCAATTCTTGTTTCCCCCCGGCTCAAAGCCTGTACGTTGGAGTTCAACCCGGTGGACGAAAGGGTAGCCTCCCTCCGCCTTCGGGTGGGGGGACGGGTCCTGACTGTTGTTTGTGCTTATGCACCAAGCAGCAGTTCAGAGTACCCACCCTTTTTGGGAACGCTCGAGGGAGTACTGGAAAGTGCTCCCCCGGGTGATTCCCTTGTCCTACTGGGGGACTTCAACGCTCACGTTGGCAACGACAGTGAAACCTGGAGAGGCGTGATTGGGAAGAATGGCCGCCCGGATCTGAACCCGAGTGGTGTTTTGTTATTGGACTTTTGTGCTCGTCACAGTTTGTCCATAACAAACACCATGTTCAAACATAAGGGTGTCCATATGTGCACTTGGCACCAGGACACCCTAGGCCGCAGTTCCATGATCGACTTTGTAGTTGTGTCATCGGATTTGCGGCCTCATGTTATGGACACCCGGGTGAAGAGAGGGGCGGAGCTTTCCACCGATCACCACCTGGTGGTGAGTTGGCTGCGATGGTGGGGGAGGATGTCGGACAGACCTGGGAGGCCCAAACGCATTGTGAGGGTCTGCTGGGAACGTCTGGCAGAGTCTCCTGTCAGACAAAGTTTCAATTCCCACCTCCGGAAGAACTTTGAACATGTCACGAGGGAGGTGCTGGACATTGAGTCCGAGTGGACCATGTTCCGCACCTCTATTGTCGAGGCGGCAGATCGGAGCTGTGGCCGCAAGGTAGTTGGTGCCTGTCGGGGCGGCAATCCTAAAACCCCTTGGTGGACACCAACGGTGAGGGATGCCGTCAAGCTGAAGAAGGAGTCCTATCGGGTCCTTTTGGCTCATAGGACTCCGGAGGCAGTGGACAGGTACCGACAGGCCAAGCGGTGTGCAGCTTCAGCGGTCGCGGAGGCAAAAACTCGGACATGGGAAGAGTTCGGGGAAGCCATGGGAAACGACTTCCGGACGGCTTCGAAGCGATTCTGGACCACCGTCCGCCGCCTCAGGAAGGGGAAGCAGTGCACTATCAACACCGTGTATGGTGCGGATGGTGTTCTGCTGACCTCGACTGCGGATGTTGTGGATAGGTGGAAGGAATACTTCGAAGACCTCCTCAATCCCACCAACACGTCTTCCTATGAGGAAGCAGTGCCTGGGGAATCTGTGGTGGACTCTCCTATTTCTGGGGCTGAGGTCGCTGAGGTAGTTAAAAAGCTCCTCGGTGGCAAGGCCCCAGGGGTGGACGAGATCCGCCCGGAGTTCCTTAAGGCTCTGGATGCTGTGGGGCTGTCTTGGTTGACAAGACTTTGCAGCATCGCGTGGACATCGGGGGCGGTACCTCTGGATTGGCAGACCAGGGTGCTGGTTCCTCTCTTTAAGAAGGGGGACCGGAGGGTGTGTTCCAACTATCGTGGGATCACACTCCTCAGCCTTCCCGGTAAGGTTTATTCAGGTGTAGTGGAGAGGAGGCTACGTCGGATAGTCGAACCTCAGATTCAGGAGGAACAGTGTGGTTTTCGTCCTGGTCGTGGAACTGTGGACCAGCTCTATACTCTCGGCAGGGTTCTTGAGGGTGCATGGGAGTTTGCCCAACCAGTCTACATGTGCTTTGTGGACTTGGAGAAGGCATTCGACCGTGTCCCTCGGGAAGTCCTGTGGGGAGTGCTCAGAGAGTATGGGGTATCGGACTGTCTTATTGTGGCGGTCCGTTCCCTGTACGATCAGTGCCAGAGCTTGGTCCGCATTGCCGGCAGTAAGTCGAACACATTTCCAGTGAGGGTTGGACTCCGCCAAGGCTGTCCTTTGTCACCCATTCTGTTCATAACTTTTATGGACAGAATATCTAGGCGCAGTCAAGGCGTTGAGGGGTTCCGGTTTGGTAACCGCAGGAAATTATTACTAATATATGATAAAATTAATTAGAGATCTCATATAAAAATATACAACATAAGGAAATATTTTAATAATGAATAAAGCAAAATACCCTTTGAAGCAAAAATCACTCCATATTCTTTACTGCTTGCTAGTGTTGCCATATTTGTGTCATTGTGTAGAAATATGGGGAAATAACTACAAAAGTCAACTTTATTCACTGACCGTGTTACAAAAGAGGTCAGTTAGAATAATACATAATGTTGGACACAGAAAACATACAACGCTTATATTTATTGAATAAAAAAATATTAAACTTCAATGATTTGGCACATCTGAAAACAGCTAAGATTATGCACAAAAGAAACTACAACCTGCTACCTAATAATGGACAACAACTATTCTCAACAAAAGAGCATGAATATAATCTTAGAAAAAAATGTAACTGAAAACATTTGCATGCACGTACAACACTTAAAACCTTTAGTCAATCAGTATGTGGAACTACATTATGGACTGGGTGAAGCAAACAAACTAAATGTACTAATATGATCCAGTTTAAGGAGTTGTTCAAACTACAAGTGTTTATAAAGGAAAATGAAAAATTATAATAATCGTCTTAAACTTATTAGAAAATAAAATATATATTGATGCCATTATGTAAATTATAACTGATTCATCTATTTATTAATGCAAGAGAACTGTGCTTAGAATGTATTGATGTAAGTTGTGTTAAAAATTGAGAACAGGAAGTAAACAATGTGTTAGTAGTTTTCTATGAAGTGGAAATGGGTAAGATTAAATAAGCTTTTCTTCCTCCTACTCCCTTTCGGACATGTTAAGAAAAATGAAAAAAAAAAGTGAAATAAGTAATTTATTTTGTTGAAATTGCATACATGTTCGAAATTAACTTCAACATACCAACCATTTTATTTATTATGTTGATGGGAGGTTTGGAATGTGCAACAAGTCTAGTTAAAATGCTCGAGAAGCTAACTTCGTACTCTGGAGACAGAAAGACAGCTGTTGCAATTCAAAGGAGGACTGAAAGCCACATAGTGGGTGGCGTTAAATGCATTGCTGTAGGTTACCGCTGCCTCTGGGTTAATAACAGCTGGCACCCTTCTGGGAAAATAGCAGGGATTTGACATAGACACAAAATGAAAGCAGCATACATCACTCTGTGTACATTGTTATCAAAGTGCCTTGCAATGCAATTAGTGTGGGTAGCCCTCTGGGATTTCAACTCTTCAGATGGTTGCGTTGCGGCTGCAGTCAGCCAAACTACAAACCTTGTTTCCATATGAGTTGGGAAATTGTATTAGATGTAAATATAAACAGAATACAATGATTGGCAAATCATTTTCAACCCATATTCAGTTGAATATGCTACAAAGACAAGATATTTGATATTCAAACTGATAAACATTTCTTTTTTTGCAAATAGTCATTAACTTTAGAATTTGATGCCAGCAACACATGACAAAGAAGTTGGGAAAGGTGGCAAAAAATACTGATAAAGTTGAGGAATGCTCATCAAACACTTATTTGGAACATCCCACAGGTGTGCAGGCTAATGGGGAATAGGTGGGTGCCATGATTGGGTATGAAAACAGCTTCCCAAAAAAGGATGGGGCGAGGTACACCCCTTTGTCCACAACTGCATGAGCAAATAGTCAAACATTTTAAGAGCAAGACATTTAGGGATCAACGGTCCATAATATCATCAAAAGGTGCAGAGAATCTGGAGAAATCACTCCACGTAAGCGGCATGGCCGGAAACCAACATTGAATGACCGTGACCTTTGATCCCTCAGACGGCATTGTATCAAAAACCGACATCAATCTCTAAAGGATATCACCACATGGACTCAGGAAGAATTTAGAAAACCACTGTCAATAAATAAAGTGTGTCGCTACATCTGTAAGTGCAAGTTAAAGCTCTACTATGCAAAGCAAAAGCCATTCATTAACAACATCCAGAAACGCCGCCAGCTTCTCTGGGCCCGAGATCATCTAAGATGGACTGATGCAAAGTGGAAAAGTGTTCTGTGGTCTGATGAGTCCACATTTCAAATTGTTTTTGGAAACTATGGACATTTGTGTCCTCGGGAACAAAAAGGAAAAGAACCATCCATATTGTTATAGGCGCAAAGTTCAAAAGGCAGCATCTGTGATGGTATGGGGGTGAATTAGTGCCCAAGGCATGGGTAACTTACACATATGTGAAGGCACCATTAATGCTAAAAGGTACATACAAGTTTTGGAGCAACATATTTTGCCATTCAAGCAACGTTATCATGGACGCCCCTGCTTATTTCAGCAAGACAATGCCACACCACGTGTTACAACAGCGTGGCTTCATAGTAAAAGAGTCCGGGTACTACACTGCCCTGCCTGTAGTCCAGACCTGTCTCCCACTGAAAATTTTGAAGCCTAAAATACGACAACAGAGACCCCAGGCTATTGAACAACTTAAGCTGTACATCAAGCAAGAATGGGAAAGAATTCCACCTGAAAAGCTTAAAAAATGGGTCTCCTCAGTTCCCAAACGTTTATTTAGTGTTGTTAAAAGAAAAGGTGATGTAACACAGTGGTGAACATGCCCTTTCCCAACTACTTTGGCGCGTGTTGCATCCATGAAACTCTAAGATAACTATTATTTGCAAAAAAAAAATAAAGTTTATGACTTTGAACATCAAATATCTTGTCTTTGTAGTGCATTCAATTGAATATGGGTTGAAAAGGATTTGCAAATCATTGTATTCCGTTAATATTTACATCTAACACAATTTCCCAACTCATACAAACGGGGTTTGTACATGAAGGATAAAAATTGTTCTCATTCACTGACAATACCATGCAAAAACTGTTAAGCCCTATGAAATGTGGCATACAACCACACTATTGTGTAAGGTTTTCGTTATGGGGAATAAGATTGTGTCTCCAGAACACTTTTCTCGCTGAGTGGGTCACTATCCAAATGAAAACATGTTCAAATTGTGGTTAAAATTCCATGTTTTGTCTGGGTCTCTGTGGAAATTTTATTTACCTATAAGCGTAAAAACAGTTACGCTTCTTTTCTGCTTTTATTTTTGATGAACACTCCCATCCGGAGACTGGCCTTTGCTTTGACTAGCAAGAAGCAGGGAAGTGATTTCGGAAGAGGGGAGAGTGTTGACGGAGGGAGAAGGGTGTGAGAACATTCAGGCAAAAAAAATTCAGAGTAGGCAGATGCAGTAATGAAAACACACAAAATGTGAAAGGTGGAAATTACATGGAAGTCAAATTGAATTCTGTTCTAGGTGACAGAAAATATGCGGAAACAAGAGCGGAGTACCTTAAATATAAACATGTATTTCCAATGACTGTTATAAACAGAATGTTTGATGAAATTGCTGATTTTGCAGACACACACTACCAAATGACATGGCAGATGAAAGGAATACAATAATGTCCAAGTGCTTCTAATCATCTTTCATACCTGAAAATCGTTTTGGTCTTTTTAATTCACACTCAGTCAAGCTCATTTCATCAACAAAATGGGATTTGCTAATTGCAAGTCAAATGTCTACCCTGCCATTTAGCTGTTTTACATTTCTCTTTCTCTCCTATGGAAAGTGTGCACTTGTAAACAGGAGTGAATAGTCATCAACATGCAAGGAAATAATTATGAATTTGAAACAGTGAATCATGTGGTAATTTGCATGACATAGAGAAGTGAAATTATATAGTGCAGTAGAGCATCTTGCAGCCACAGTCTCGCATAAATTACTATGACCCATCAGTCATTATGTAGCATCCCTTTACTATGTTCTCTAGTCGCAAACACCCCCATAGACAAACACAAGGGGACTGGGAAATTTTAAATAAGTCTGTATGTCACGTCTTGAATAAAAACATGAATGTCTTTGGGCCATTTGATACTCCACATGGTAGCTAATAATTGTGAATTCACCAAGCGGTCCATATGTTTTCTATAAAACAAGAAGATGTATCTTTTTAATGAAAGACTGCTGGTGTTGTCTGATAAACCATCAAATAACAATGAACTTTGAATTGCCTTGTTTAAATCTACTGTACAAAATCTTCCACTTTGACGGTACATTTGCACCAACAACCAATAGATATCTTGCAAACTTGATATCTCACCCAAAGGTGATCTTTTAATTGTGTGCAGAGGATTGCGTCTTTTAAATGAGCAAAATAGAGAGCGCAACCCAATTTGGGTGTCTGTCTATATATATATATATATATATATATATATATATATATATATATATATATATATATATATATATATATATATATATACTGAGACGATGCAAATATAATGATTTAACACACACCAGGTGATTCAAGTGATTTATCAAGACTAAAACTGTTTTGCTGCTGCTGTTTAGCGTTTTGACTTAGTACGTCTAAATGTTTGTGCAAACTGGCACAGTTATGCACAAATGGCTTTTTAAAAAAATAGGCGATTGCACTGCAAAGAGACGATCGAGACACAATATTTTCCGTCTGTGTGCATGTCAACATATTTGAATTGTCAGAAATGAAAATGATTAGACCAGTGGCGTTGCCAGACAGATTTCACAGGGGCATGTGCCCCAGTGTTGATCTGCAGTGCCCCAGTAAAAATTTCTCCAATAAAAAAAAAACGCTTCAGAGTTTTAAGTCTACATAACATAGACAACAGCGCACATACTACTTAGTATGGTAATTGATTGCTACTGTATTCACTCCACGTAACAATGAGCACATGGCTAATTAATATGGTAATTTATTCACGTGTGGATCGAGACTTCAGTTGAGAGAGAGAGAGAGAGAGAGAAAGAGAGAGAGAGAGAGAGAGAGGAGGGGGGGATGCGAATCACTGCTGAGGTAGGTAACGTTAGCCAACAACAATTTGTTAATTATATTATTTTGATTTTGATTTGACTCAAACTGTAACTCCTAGATGGATATCAGAAAGTTATTCGCCCGCAGCAGAGAAGAAGCAGCGAGGAATGAGAGATGTTAGTGAAGTCCTAGCTAGCTAGGCAACATCATTGTCTTAAGTTGATGCTAAGTTAGCTAACGTTATTCCTTGTATCAAAACAAACATATTCATTTGCTGTACGAGCTGTCGGGGGAATTTCCAATGAACATGAAACATAATGTTGGTTATTGTCTGCTGGTTCTGCTCAGGACCTCTGCATCAATGATGATTTGGAGTAAGCATGTGTGAGTTGAGTGCTTCTCAAATGGTTTATCTTCAGGAAGAAATTTTTTTTTCCATATCATCAAGTCGTGAGCCAAATTTTTAAATCATTCAAGTTTATTTCACAGAAAAATAGCACAATAGACTTGTCTTGTTAATCGGTGTGACTTTGACTAAAATAATCTTGTTTTGTCACCAGAAAAATGGCTACAGCTAAAGCATCTGGTTTTGTTTCCAGAAAAAATAGTAACATTTCTGTACTTGTTTTCAGAAAGATGGCTGAAAATATCAGGTTTTGTTGCCCCATTTAGATTTTTTTTAAATATATTTCCATGTCTGTCCTGAGTCCTCCTCCAACTTGTTAGTCGGTTTGCCTTTTGCTAAAATACTCACTAATAGTCACTAGAAAAATGGCTAAAAATATCTGGTTTTGTTGCCACAATTAGATTTTTTTCTCCCTAAACTTTTTTTTTTCATGCACACATCTGACTGCGACTCACTGAAAATGACACACAATCCATTTTTATGTCACGACCCACCAGTTGGGAACCACTGGTCAACTGTATAACAGTTACTGTAATATTTCCATGTCTGTCCAGAGTGATTGACCACTTTGCAAAAATGAAAACAAGACGTTACAGTTTACTTCTCAGAAAATGATTCCCTGAACAGACACACAACAGTTCATTTATTCTACTACTGTGGCTTTATTGTTTTGTGTATATTTTATAGTTTTGTGTATCTGAAATAGGATTAGCCACATTGCCATAAATGGAAATTAAATAATATAAAAGAACTCAGATATGTAGAGGTGCTTTATTTTTTTGTTTTACTTTTGTGGATGTTAAATTTGCAGATGATTACTGCAAAATAT
Source organism: Nerophis ophidion (assembly GCF_033978795.1). Lineage (NCBI taxonomy): Eukaryota > Metazoa > Chordata > Actinopteri > Syngnathiformes > Syngnathidae > Nerophis > Nerophis ophidion. Next base: position 53,349,299 of record NC_084618.1, read on the forward strand.
ATTTGAAAAAGATTCATTGCTCTTCCTTTTGCTTTTATCAGTAACAGTTTAGAAGTCTGAAGTAAAAAAGTGCACAAGTAGGTCAAATGCATTAGTTAATTTCAGGTGGTTAATCAAAGATCCATACAACATAATCTGATATGATTTCATAGTTTAAAGCACTATTTATGTATTTTTTATGATAAATAAGTGCTAGAACTGTTTTTGCTTGCGCGCTTTGCACGCTCACATGAATTATTTGTGCCCCAGGTGTGCCCCAGTACAGTATTAGGTCTAGTGACGCCCCTGGATTAGACACATCATCTATTCAGCAATGACATCTCATAATTGTGTAGCAGCTGGATAACTTAAAGGGGAACTGCACCTATCATTCACAATCATTATGAGACAAGAAGACATTTTTTTTTTTTTTTGTAGTAACACATTGGCATGCTGCGGTATTATCCGTAAAAGCTAACTACGGCAAGAGACAAGATAGCTTTTACGACAACACGAAACTTGATTGAGTTCGTAAAGCACAACACTGCGATACGACACCAATCTGCATTGACTGTAAAACATGAAAAATCATATTACAGTATCTGTAAAGTATTTAGTTGTACTAACATGCATGAAGTGCTGTGTGTATCATGATCAATATTAAACTGACTCACTCGATGGACAGATGTTTGTCTGGTCCAGCTGGCCGGGAACGTTTCCTGTTGATTTTTGGTAAGCAATCCATTTATGTGGAAATAAATTCACTCCAAGGTCCATAATCATAGTGTCACCATCCCTTTCATCCCCCTCTCCCGGCTTGCGTCTGCTCCAACGTCTCTACCTTCCTTCGTGCTCGCTTCTAGAAGCAGCAGTAAATGTATCAAAAGTACAAGGCTGTAAATACTCATTTGTCCAAAAATAGCTGTTTTTGTTGTCTGTTACCAAGTATGCCATTATTATAACACACACGGGTGTTTGATTCTGGAGGTAGGAACACACATTTATTTGCCATAAGTCAGATGTGCGCTGCTATGGAAACAGAAAACAATGCGTGGAAGAAATCAGTCCCGGAAATGATTAAAATGATCAAAATATGGTAAATATTGTACATATTGTTATAAACGTGCCTGTTATTACATTATATATGTTTGTGTGTGTGTGTGTGTGTGTATATATATATATATATATATATATATATATATATATATATATATATATAAGGCGCACCGGATTATAAAGCGCACCTTCAATGAATGGCCTATTTAAAAACTGTGTTCACATATAAGGCGCACCGCATTATAAGGCGCATAGAATAGGTGCTACAGTAGAGCCTGGGGTTACGTTATGCATCCATTAGATGGAGCTGCGCTAAAGGGAATGTCAACAAAACAGTCAGATAGGTCAGTCAAACTTTATGAATAGATTACAAACCAGCGTTCTGACAACTCCGTTCACTCCCAAAATTGATAAACAGCTGTTTTATTATTTTCCCGAGGTAAAGTCAGTGACGTGGTATTTCCTTTACCTTTTAACAACAGCAAGTTATAACATGTATAACATACTGTTACGGCGAATCAAACGTGAGTGCAACATTAGCATGCTAACAAAATAGTGCAAAGCAATAACAATATATCAATAACTCAACGTTGCTCAAACGTTAACGTCACACAACACAACACACAAAATAAACATGTAAAGCTCACTTTGTTAAGTCATTGCTCATCCACGTATCCCTCAAATTCTTCTTCTTCAGTGTCCGAACGAAACAGTTGGGCTAATATGGCATCCCTCTCTTTGAAGTCATCATTAATGGAGTCAGTGTCGCTGCTGTTGTCTAGCAGTTCAGTGACAATGCCTGCCTTCCTGAAAGCTCGGACCACAGTTGAGCCCAGGCATTTACGATCCACTGGCAGATAGTGACGTATGTCGTCCGGGGCTGTCTCCCTGTCTTGGTGAACGTGTGTTCGCCTTTTGTCATTCATTGTTCCCACGCAGTTTGCAGTCTAGCTTTGAATGCCCTGTTGACACCAATATCTAGCGGCTGGAGTTCTTTTGTCAATCCACCCTTGTTGCTTCCTCCACTTCCGCACCATTGATTCGTTGATGTTTAATTCTCTCGCTGCTGCTCTATTCCCGTGTTCTACTGCGTGATTGATCGCCTTGAGTTTAAATTCTGCGTCGTAAGCGTGTCTCTTAGTAGGAGCCATTTTGGGGTCTTTAAACATCAGAATAAACACAGAAACGGTCATATATCCCAGCATGCACCGCGTGCTTCTTCTTCTATGGGGGAAAATAAGGTCGGCGGCTGTAGAAGAAGAAGCGTAGAAGAAGCGCAATTCTTCTTCTACGGTGGAAAATTACGTTGGCGGCTGCTTCCCGTAGTTGCGAGACCTTCCATCTATTTCTACCGCTTATTGTGGCTAAAGATTGGTCCATATACAAGGCGCCCCGGATTATAAGGCGCACTGTCAGCTGTTGAGAAAATTTGAGGTTTTTAGGTGCGCCTTATAGTGTGGAAAATACGGTACATTGTTATAACACAGTGACTATTGAAAAAAACCGACATTGCAATATGCATTCTCATGCGTCTGGAGTAATCACCGCAGAGCATCACAGAGCGCTATTTCAGAGTTCAAAAAGTAGATGCTGTTGTCTCGATCGCACTTGAATATAGCCTAGAAAAATGTGGTTGTATATTGTATTTGTGTGCATGTCATAAACATGATGAAACACCACAGGTTGGACCATATAATGCCATAATTGTTGAGGGAAATGAGTGTCTCTATGGTGACAGTTGAAACAAAAAACTTAATTGCACCACTTTTACACCAGTTATCAATTAAAAGATTCAAATAACACATGCTAAACACTGTGTGCAAACTATGTAATTGTGTACAATTGATTACTGGTGCAGACCACCTTATTTCAATGAGATTTTTGCTTGACCACGTGGCTTCCATTGTAGAGACACTCATTTACTTTACATTAATGTTATTCTTCTATTTTTAGAGTTCTTTTATGTTTTCAAACATGCAGCTCACCATAATGTACCACATATTCTGGGCCTTTTAGAAGCAGTCCTGTAGCGCATCTCCAATGTAAACTACTTTTTTAGCGTGGTGAAGGTGCGCTTATTGAAGATGCTGGCACTAACTGCGAGCATGTGCTGGTATGTCACAGGTGCAAAACATGTGCATTGCAAAACATTAAATCAATAAAAAAAAGTTGATGATAAGTCTAATATTTTTATTTTTGACAGTCTTTATATGTTGACAAGAATACGTAGGACAGAGCTGCAGCGTGTTCACCTCTTTTTCTCATGGTTATCACTGCCAGTTTGCACATTCCTTTCAGACGTGCTAAATAGAGACGCAGTTGAGTTTTGCTCTTGATAAATCACAGCGTGTGCTATCCATCCATCCATTTTCTACCGCTTATTCCCTTTCGGGGTCGCGGGGGGCGCTGCGTGCTAAATAATTATATTTGCACTTTCTCCTCCCAACATTGTGGGAGTTGTAATAGTTACAATAAATTATGCAAACTCATGAAGACAGACATGTTATGTGGATTGCACTCCTTACTTTGACAAAATCTTCTGCGCACAGCCTTAGTAGATCAGGTTTATGTGTGCTATCAAGTTTACACGTTTTAATATATGCAAACCTTTAGTAAATCAACCCTAAGTGTATAGTTGGGGTTGGGAATTTAACACACTGCATGGTCAGTGTAAATATCCCTTTAAGTGAGGAAAGTAGTCTTGTACTCTGCCATGCCATACCTGTGAACATTTGCTCTTCAAAATGAGGGTAATCCACATCTTCTTTCAGTTCTTAATGGTTTGCATTTGTAGGCTGCTAAATCCGGTATCCATGTAGATTGGTGGTAGAAATGATCCTACGTTTTAAGTCTATTTCCAGTTAAAGCAGTCTCGCCCTCAAATATTTTTATTTATCAAAACAATGTGGATGAATTATATGGACAAAAGAGAAGGTAGATAGTGAGAAATACAAAGTGTCCAACCTTATCGTTAAAACAATGGGGGTTAAAGGCTTGGCTGTGGCCTTTTATCAAATCCCTGCTGAGTGATAAATGTGCCATCCCTTTTGAGCATAGTGGGACCATGGCTGATGAAGATGCCCAGCGGGAAGAGGGTCAGCGACAAAGGAAGCAAAACTGAGATTTGGCATTGCAGAACATGCCTTATCATGGCTCCTGCTTAGCTAATATATGTACTACTCTACAGCCACTAGCTATATTGGGAATTGCGTTGGCCGTCTCAGCTGCCCCTTTGATGTTGTAATTTTTTTTATACTCCTGTATCTGTCAGATTTCCTGTAAACAAACTAAATTTGTCCCTGCTTGTATGCTAAAAGTATTCTCATTGAGGATTGTAAACCCCCAGAGAAGGAAATGAAGGGGTGTGAGAATAAGAATCTAATTACAGATACCAATTACCTCCATCTACTGTATGGTGAGAGGAGAGGCTGAGAGCACTACTGGGATTTCTGCTACTCCAACTTCCTCTTGTAGAGGACACACCGGTCCCCTGCCAAGGACTTCAGTACTCATGAAAGAGATGCTTGATGTGCATCTAACTTACTCAACAAATATGACACTAAACTTTATGCGTGTCTTACTCCCTCTAGAGAATGTTCAATAAACTGCACACATAGCACTGAGAAGTAAAGCGTAACAGAAGTAAAACCTAAGGGAGCCCTATTTACAATGATTACAGGTATGATAGTGATGAAGCAGCACAGAACACCCTCAGGAACAATGAGAACTTCCTTCAGGGCAAAAATATCATCGATGTGGGAATGATGCAAACACATACTACCAGAGTTTGACATTAAATGTAAATGCAAACAAAAGTTAATGTTCTTATCCTGACTGTCCGATTGAGTACAGTTTTGTTCTACCTTAAAAACGACTTTGAAAGACAACACACTCGAAGATCTACAAAAAGACAGGCAAAATTTAATATCAAACAAATTACTGTCGCATCCCAACCCACAGTAATTGCTTGTGCAATTAAAAAAGGGACTCTGTGATGCTTTACTAGCCCAACTGGGGGTCATAACGCAGAGACAGTGTATCATTATTATGAGCTGGAATGCAGTCAACAGTCCCGTGGCGTAAGCTACTCACACTCTGAGGAGCCAGACGAAGACTAATTGGCAATGCAATGTCGATGTGCAGCTGTGGTGTTGAGATAAAATATAGATTCTCGCCGACAAATTTGTCACACATAGAAAGATAAACCACTGCACAGCTATTAATGCATTCACAAATACAAACTCATGTGACACACAAAAAAAGTGATTGCATGGAGATATTCTGCTAAAAGGAAATGGAGTGGGAAATAGATTATGTCAGAAAGGATAAAATATTTAGATGGCTTTTGGCAGGATCTATTGCAGTGGTATATTTTGGTTTTCATTGAAAGTTTAAGACAAACCTTTTTACCAAAAATATCATACACTTTTTATGTTTTAGTGCGATTAAACATGTTTTGTTTTTAATTGAAAACAGCTACAAAATAACCCAGCAGAGCCAAATAAAGTTGTAGCATAAAGTTATAGACCAAAGTCAAAGAGAGCCTTAAACTCCACGTTCCCAGTGTCACTGAACGCACTACACTGCTATGCTAAGTCTAGTCCAACTGTCAGGGGTGATAGTATGGTCCTTACAAGCAGTCTTTGTACAGAGCCTGGTTTTGCAATGATACCTTGATGACAGAGATGGAATTTGCTTTCATGAAAGGACGAGACTTGACTAGATCTAAACAATCTAAGTCTTTGAGCATGAACTGCTCGGATGTGAGGCAAAAAATCTTCTAAGACATAAATGGTTGTACGTGTCTAGCGCTTTTCTACCCCTTTTTAAGGAGCCCAAAGCGCTTTGACAGTATTTCCCCATTCACACACACATTCACACACTGATGGCGGGAGCTGCCATGCAAGGCGCTAACCAGGACCCATCAGGAGCAAGGGTAACGTGTCTTGCTCAAGGACACAACGGACGTGACTAGGATGGTAGAAGGTGGGGATTGAACCAGTAACGCTCAGATTGCTGGCACGGCCACTCTCCCATCTTTGCCACGCCGTCCCGGACAGGGACAGGGGTCCACAATCTGGCCAAAGGGATGTCCCAAGTTAAAGAAAATAAAACAATCAGGCAAATCATATTGTTGGTATAGATGCACATATCACTGTACTGATTTACTTTACAACACAGAAATATGGGATACTTCTCTTTTTGTTTTAATTGTATTTGACTTCATTAAAGTGTTGGATATATTTAGTGTTTGGCGCAGTTGTACCGGAACAGGAGGGGATAGAAAGAAGTGGACAAAAATAAAACACAGCGAGCGTACAAGAAAAGACAAGACAAAAAATAAAATTAAAAATAGTAATTTATGTGTATATATAAATATATATATATATATATATATATATATATATATATATATATATATATATATATGTATGTGTGTGTGTGTGTGTGAATATAAACATATAGATAAACGTATATATGTACAGTATGTATATACATGACCTAAGAATACAATGGCCTTGTTGAATGAAAACATCCATTGACTTCCATCCATCCATTTTCTACCGCTTATTCTCTTTCGGGGTCGCTTGCACTAAGAAATCTATGTGCCAGAACCCGTAAGACTGCACTGCAAGTAAGCGCATAAGGGTGCACAGTCACAACACTATGATGATGAGTCACACACATGGTTGTTTTGTTTGTTTGTGCACAAAGCCATTGTCTATGCGTTCTTTCATATATCTCTATGGTATGTTATGGTCTTTATTGTCATTGCACAAGTAGAACAAAACTTAGTTTTTAGCACAAATCTGTTCAAGATAAGACAAACAAACAGTGTATAGGGTTACAGAACAAGAACGCTGATGGGTCACCACAAGACTCCCCGTTAAAGATGGGAAAAATGTAGACGCTGGGGCAGGATGAGTAAAAAAGTTAAATCCCAGACTAAGCTCCTAAGGGGGCCTAGTCTGGAGTGGGGAAAAACTCCATAACAAAGTACATATACATACAGCACAACTCAAGACGTGCAACAGAGAGGAAGGGGTGGGGGCTACAGAAGCAGGCAGCTGCTCTTCATGCGCTACCCAGCCGTCAGTCAAAGGATTCAAGCGTCGAAGGTGTGGGATGGGGCGTGAGGTGTGTGTGTGGCGTATATTTTTTGTGGTTGAATGTGTGTGTGTGTGTGTAAGCCTGCAGCATCTCTCTGCACCACGACCTTGATGTTCTTGCAACCGCCAGTCAGTCCAAAGTCTAAAACAACAGGCGTTTGTCCATGAGAGACAAGAAGTGAGTTTGTTGTGTCTTCACTGCACTTTTCCTCTAGGAGAGTCTTGAAGCCAAGGAAACAATCCAAGTTAGAATGTATTGTATGCAAGGGTAGACGGTCCGATGTTATCCAAGTCACAAGAGTGTCCACAGTTCTTCCCACATCCTCCAATCATTTGTGGCAGCTTTGGGGTCCTTTGAAGGCTGCCAATTTGTCAACAAACAAGAGCAACGCTGACTCCAATCAGCAGATGTCCTGTTGTCATAATTCCAAAAAGGTGGATAACTTCACGTTCTCGACTGGAAGGGTCGCCAGCCAGGCATGCAGCACTCCTTCTTCTCCCAAGAGTCCGTTGTGTGTCGAGCAACAACCGCTGTGTCAAGACAAGTGCGTTCCTCAAAACCCAAGATTTTGTCAATAGCGTTGAGGACAGTTAATTAGTTCCATTGTTTAGATTTGGAGAGCAGTGCAAAAAGATGGATGGATGGATGATGGATGGATGGATGGATGGATGGATGGATGGATGGATGGATGGAAGAAAGTTAAGACAAGACAAGACAAGACAAAGAAGTAAACAGGAGAGATAAGGGTGAGGGAAGGGGAACGTCCGCCCTCGATGACTGCCAGTGTGACTGCACTTTGATCAATAAGGTGAGAAACCCTATTGAATTTAAGAAAGAACTAGTAGCAATGTACCGGTGGCATTCTGGGGAATGTATGAATATGAAAACATGTTCGTTAGTGGTTAGAGAGTGATGCGTGTGAAAAGCGCTTCAGAGTCTCAGGAAAAAGGCATTATATATCGGTAAATCAAATCCATAATTATTATTGCTATTAAACGTTCATCCACTTAAAGGGGAACTGCACTTTTTTGGTAAATTTGCCTATCGCTCAAAATCTTTATGAAAGACATGACGACGAATGGATTTTTTTGTTTAATGCATTTTAAATGTTAAATAAACATAAATAAAAGTCTGCTTTTAGTGGAGCCAATGGGAGCCCTCCTATTCCGCCCATAAAATCTGATAAATTACCATTCAAAAAGCACCATAAATATTACATTTACATTTTGTGACTTGAGTACTAACCAAGTATTAGTGATATTGTTATAAGCGCTAACGCAGACAAACTCTTTATAGTGGCAACAGAATCAATTCCGATTGTACCTAAGTTTACATCATCGACTGATCAGCTGATACCACGCTTCCCCGCTCCCTGAAAGTCTATTATTGATAATAAATCATATCTCTCACCAGAAAAGTAGATGGCTGATAAAATAATCCGACAAGTTGGGACACTTTGACCGCCATTTAGGACCTGGAACGAGAGAGAACGGTACGAAAAGCGCTTGTTGTGGATTATGAGACAGTCTTCATCTAAATGGACATCCCAGCAGTCGGCATCATAATGACAGCAGACCTTGCACAGTAAGTGATATTTTATTATGTCCGTTGGTGCTCATAACGTCTGCAGTGAGCAGAAATCAGTGATGAAAAAAAAAGCAAAAATTGTGATGCGTTTTTTAAATTAATGCGCCACATATGCTTAAAATGGTCAAAATATGTAAATATTATTATTATAAATTTGCCTCTTACTACATTACATGTATACTTACATTGTGTATATAAAAACCTAATGGAGGTGTTTGGATGTTTTTCAGAGGCTCATTAGGCTCCCATAGGATCCATTGTAAGCAAACTATTAATCAAATGTATTTAATATTTCAAATGCAATAAAACAAATCATCAGTTGTCATGTCTTTCATAATGATTGTGAACGAAAGGCACAATTCCCCAAAAAGTGCATTTATCATTTATGTAAATTTTGTTTTGATTACTGTGTGTAAAACTATAATAATTGTCCGCCCAAAATGGCCAAAAATTGCATTGCAGCCGAAAGACTTATTTAAACAGCACTGCTGAAACCGGATGGTGTGATATCTTAATTACCGGTAAGCACGAAGCACGCTATTGTCTGGAGTGGGAAGGCAACGTGTCTGCAAAGTGGATATACTTCAATATATCTGAGACAAACCCGTGGACAGCAATCTGCAAAGCTTGAATTGTGGAAATATTAAGAGGGTAGTGGCATTTGCTGTTCTTTTAAGGAGGGGAAGTGCCAGCTGGAGCTGCAGTGTAAGACTAGAGTGACAGCCTGTGAGTGCTTTGTGTGCGGTGGAAGCTGGCAGAAGCACTCGTTGCTTGTCCGGGACATTGCAGAGCACCAGAAGTCAGGCGTCTTCAAACGCAACTACAGTCTCCAATAACACCAGAAAAAAATGGAAGATTGGTCAATAGTCATTTTAAATATGGGTGAAACGATTTGTTGACATTGTCTAAAAATGTGGATAATAAAATCTGTCGCCGAAAAATTTGTCGACAGTCATGATATTATAACTCGTGTTTTTCTGGAGGATGCAAGTAAGCACCGCCACTCAACATCAAGTGTGGGAATATTTCATCCTAATCTTGTTAAAAACATAAATACCCGTTCATTTTGCAAAGCAGATCTTGTTTTCATGACACTTTATCTGTGACATCGGTAACATTGTTAGCTTGTACCTTGCTTGCTAGCTATGGATGGATCAACTTGCAATGCAATAAAGAAAGGCACAATAACAAATGTCAATCGGCACGCACATACGCACACATGCACACACACACACACACACACGCACACACACACAAACACACACACACACACACACACACACACACACACACACACACACACACACACACACACACACACACAATGCACCAATATCATAAGATTTTACATACAATATTTTAGATAGCCAAAATGTTATGAATTAATCACTAAAACAATTTTATGCATTGAGTCTATTAGAGTGCTAAAAATTCCAGAGGTTAATCAATTATACATAATATATCAGCGTGCAGCTTTTTAAAGACATAATCACAAAATGCTTGTTTCTTTTTGAGAAAATTAGTTTTGTTGTTTTATCATTTGTTGTTATTGCTGCTATTTCAACCGTCATTTCTTTTTACATTAAAAATATACTTGTTGCATTTTGCACTTTTCCTGTCCTTACTTTGAAAATGACAAAAATAAAATAGTCATTCAAAATTGTGGAACAGTCTAATGCGCAGCATAGTTACAGAATAAATATATATTTATGAAATAATTAGTCATCTTTGTTGTTAGTGAGCACATGCCTATGATATGTCCATCCATCCATCCATTTTCTACCGCTTATTCCCTTTTGGGGTCGCGGGGGGCGCTGGCGCCTATCTCAGCTACAATCGGGCGGAAGGCGGGGCACACCCTGGACAAGTCGCCACCTCATCGCAGGGCCAACACAGATAGACAGACAACATTCACACTTACATATGTCAAAATGAATTTAAAAGTTGATGGCTAAATTAGAGCCACTGATTATGTGTACGCTAACTATTCCAACCTGTCAACTAATCGTTAAGATAGTTCATAACTAGTCGACTATGAAAACAGAAACAAAAGTTGCATTTCTAGAAACAAAAGTTGCATTTCTAGTTTTCCAGGAAAAAAAGTCACTAAAATAATTGGAAAAGTTTCCATAAAAACGCTCCACCAGTGGTATTTCTTTTAAAATCTCCGATTTGCTCATCCATCTATCCATGTTCTACCACTCCTTTCGTGTTTAATCAAATCGAGGTTCAGATCATCCAATTATCATGCAGAAGTTACATTTTTTGGAGCAGGGGCGGTGTGTTAGTCCGGGTCAGCTGAGGCCAGCACACTCTCTATAGACTCCCAGACATGCTGAGCATCGAATGGGCAGGACAAATTAGAGCATTTAAAAAAAAAAAAAAGTTTATAAACAGTGTGCACGATACATTATTTACAAGGAATCTATCCCAACTGCAATTGGGAGGAAGGAAACGTACACCCTGGACAAAATGCCACCTCATTGCAGTGCCAACACAGATAGAAAGGCAACCATTGTATTCTATATTGTTGGAATACCAAAGGTAAAACAAACCTTTTCCTAATTTCATGATTGTAATTTTTTGAAGGATGAAAATACATTTTTGCAATAGCAATGCCTTGATTTTAGAGAGGTTAGTACACGGTCGTATGGTATTAATAATTGGCATAATATTTTTTTCCGGCGTTGCAGTTTTCAGCCTTTTTCGGTTTTAGACAAGAATTTTCACTCAGGTACATCCCTAAAAATATTCTCTTTTAAAAGTTCCTTGTGATAATTTTTTGGGGATTTACATTGTTTCTTGGGGGAATTTTTTTCTGGTTTTCATATGATTCAACTGACCTTTCGTAAAATATTGATAACATAAGTCGAGGTTCCCCTGTATTTGCATTTTACTCCTATACTTCATTGGGTTGGAGGATAACCTCCGCAGAAAGATTAGTTAATGACTGCTGGGAGTTGACAGATGTAGAATTTCACCAATCTAACAGACTGATGCACACAGAATGAAGTTGAAAATGCAGAATGTATTAATCTATTTATATTCTAGCTGAGAAAATGACATCCGTGCTTGATCTGATGCCGGATTGTGCAGCACTGTATTTGAATCCTCCAGGGCTACGGGCGCATGTGTGTGTGAGTTCACATGTACATGTGCGCACATCTGAGGTTAATGGTGCTGCCCTTTACTGTAATGACAGTAATGATCACCAGAGTGCAAGAGCACATCTGGAAGCTTCAGATCAAAGGGTGCAGTGTTGAGCACAGACACACAGGGGAAAACGATGATGCGTTAACAACTCAACGCAAGTGGGGTAAAGGTGATGATGATAAATTACCATAACCATTATGTGTCCAGAAGAGACATGATTTAGCGGGGATGAGAGAAAAGTCTTTTACAAACCAATATACCACTTTTTTTTTCCCAAAAAGTACACATGAATGGGCATTGCAGGAAGGTAGAGACAAACTTATTGGGAGGAGGAAGTCTTAATTATGAGACCACTACACAGCTTAGTTGTCACTGTCTATTAAATAGGGACCGATTCTTCACACACAACGTAAATTTCAGACTATAAAGCACACTTAAAATCATTTCATTTTCTCAAAAATCAACAGTGTACCTTATAACCTAGTGGCCCTATTTTACGTATTATGTCTGGTTGTCCTTATTGACCTCGAACCAATTTTATTTGGTACATGGTGTACTGATAAGTGTGACCAGTAGACGGCAGTCACACATAAGAGATACCTGTGGCCTGCAAATTGATGCTCATTCCGTAAATGATGCTTGCAACTTTACCTGTAAGCAAGCAACACCAAAACTGTGATGTTTTTAATTAAGAAAGTAGAACACAAGGCGCTAAAAAATCGGTGCAAATGTTTAGTATGACTTTATGAAGCAGCACCACTTGATGGAACGCCAGGCATTACGGCTACCGTAGTCAGACGTAATGTGCTTAATAATACCCATATGTGCCCCAAAATGGCACCTAATAAGAGACATTATCTGGTGTTTTGTTTGTAATGTTCTTACCTATTGGTTCCTGCTGATGTGTATTTGGGATCTGCATAAGTCCCGAAAGGGTGTGCATGTCCGCCATTGTAGTACGTGGCGATGCCATAGTCAATAAACTCCTTCTTTATGTCTAACTTCTTGTTATAAATGGTAAATGGGTTATACTTGTATAGCGATTTTCTACCTTCAAAGTACTCAAAGAGCTTTGACACTATTTCCACATACACCCATTCACACACAATGATGGCAGGAGCTGCCATGTAAGGCATTAACTACGACCCATCAGGAGCAAGGGTGAAGTGCCATTCTCATGGACACAACGGACGTGTCTTTCTCAAGGACACAAAAAAACGTGACTAGTTTGGTAGAAGATGGGGATCGAACCAGGAACCCTCGGTTGCTGGCACGGCCACTCTACCAACCGCGCCACGTCCTTTGTGTCGTTGTTTTAGGGGATTCATTCTTTACTGTTGCCATTTCAATTATAAAGTAGCGTACAGTTCCAACTTATATCTGTCAGTAGACTCGCTATTATAGCGCTAAAAACTAATCGGTAAAACAAAGATGAAGGGGAAAAGACACAGTTGAAGTTAATCTACATAAAACCGTCCACAAATCAGCGCGTCCTGAAGAGACAGTCAGAAAGCGGCTTGAAAATGGTTTGTAAAACATAATCTATGCAACATTTTGACCAAAGCACCACCATTGCATGTTATGTAGACCACAAGGAAGTGTTTTACATATATAAAATAAAAAATAAAAAAAATCAAAATAAATAAATAAATTAAAAAAAAATTATATATATATATATATCCCTATAATGCGCCGGTATTTAAAAGTACCATATTCATCCTTGATCTTTTTATCATATATATTTTTTCTTCAATTCCATACAAGGAAGTGTTTTACATTTATAAAATAAAAAATAAAAAATAAAAATAAAAAGTATATATATAAATCCCTATAATGCGCCGGTATTTAAAAGTACCATATTCATCCTTGATCTTTTTATCATATATAATTTTTCTTCAATTTCCTTTTGACGCACTGCGATTAAAAGAACTGCCTCACGCTTGGCAGACAAAAAGGGCAAAACGTAAACTAGAAAGTACAAAAGTGCTGCTGTCCTTCTTCATGTGTGACTGCATAGTCTTCCGCCTATGAATTGTTGCACTGCAAGCAGATAACTATTTCAGTTTAGGGCAGTAGCATAACCGTTTTACAATATTTTAATCTGGTAATGAAGTTAGCTCAAAACTGTTCAGTGTCTTTAGAATGAAATTGATTTTATGACATGTGAAAACTTTTCAAACATTTAAGAAAATAAAGAACATATCTCTTCAAACCGAGCAAAAGAGAAGCAAAACAAATTTAGGACTATAAATGAACTTTTTTATGTCGCTTCTTTTTGTTGTTTTATTTATGGTAAAATTGAACAGTTTCCCTTGTGGATCAATAAAGTTTGTCTAGATCTAAGTATGATGCGGGGCATAGTAGTTGCATGCAACTTTTTTGGTAAATCATTTGCTATTGCAGCGGTTCCCACACCTTTTTAGCTGCGCCACCTTTGCCACACAAAACACTTGGTTAATATAAAGTTAAAGTTAAAAGTTCAAGTGCCAATGATTGTCACACACACGCAGGTCACGACATGTAAATAAAGTGTAGTTGGGATTTTATTTTAACTTTGTCAGAATGCGCCTTGTAAGCGGAGTAGATATATCTCATTATCTGCATTGTTAGGCACCTCATACAAGCAGTTTTGGCAAACGTGGAGTTCCTCTTCAAAATGGCACTTAGTCCATTTTTCTAAATCCTTGCTCAATCTATTGCATAATGTAACCATATACTGATGCGAGCATACCAATGTTTTGAATTCAAAATTTCCCTGCGGCCTTATTTCTCCTCTCTTGTTGATACAAATTACTACGACTAATAAGTGAGGGACCTCTTTGCGTTTCCAGGCACTCTAAAATTAAACACCACTTACTACCATTTATCAAAGGGAAATATAGAAATGTGTTAAATGTCCTAAAACAAATCCAATACAATTTCACTTAAGTAAACTCCTGTTTCCAGAAAAGAAAACAATCAGGGGACTGCTTTGTTCATTATCTTTGCCATTCATATGCAGTAGAAACACCAGTTGTCGATCGTTCTGACTTAAAAGGAAAATGGCATACTGACACATTAAATCTGCTGTATATCGATGTACAAAGAAAGACAAACATGTATTGCACACTGCTTTAAAGTAGCATGCATGTCATCCATATTTCATGAACATGTTTTCAATGTGTACCATGCGCGTATAAACAGTACGTTACCCTGTAACAGGTTCTGTGTGGACGAGGGCCGACAGATAAAACGTGGCATACGCAGTTTTTGCAAAGTATATTAGTGTCACCCTTTTTTTTTATCAAGAACTACTGTTAGCTTGAAGGAAGAAACAGTTATGAGAGAAAGGTCGTCGGACCAAAACGGACTAACACGGTTAAATCAATGCAGGCATAATGGTAAAATAATCAAATTAATACTACCCACTGACAGTCACCTTGATAAATGATGGAGTGTGCGTGTCCATACAAGATTCCCTGTCAATCAATTTTGTAAAATGATGTCTGCCTGTGGGTTACATAAAGAGTTACGGTGCTTCTGAAAGTTCTGTCCCAGGAAGTCCAAAATAATGGTTTTAAATAAATCTATATCCTCCTTTTAGACGGCTTAATCCATTATTTAATTCAATGGTAACTATCTTGTGTGTGCGATTATTTCCTATCATTCCGCTTGGCAATGATTTTAAGAGTGCTACAGTTAAATATGCAGACAATAAACAGATCCAAAAAAAAGCTAATAAGATTAGAAGTATTAAGACAAGATGGGGCGGCATGGCGCAGTGGGTAGAGCGGCCCTGCCAGAAACCTGAGGGTTGCAGGTTCGCTTCCCACCTATTGACATCCAAAAAAGCGCTGCCGTTGTGTCCTTGAGCACTTAATCCATGCAGACCTTAGCCGCTCACACTGGTGAATGAATGATGAATGAATGATTGGTGGTGGTCGGAGGGGCCGTAGGCGCAAACTGGCAGCCACGCTTCCGTCAGTCTACCCCAGGGCAGCTGTGGCTACATATGTAGCTTACCACCACCAGGTGTGAATGAATGATGGGTTCCAACTTCTCTGTGAGCGCTTTGAGTATCTAACAATAGAAAAGCGCGATATAAATCTAATCCATTATTATTATTATTATTATTATTATAAGATGTTTTAAACTCTTCTCAGGAGCCCAAAACTATTATATTTCCTGGTACTCTATCATTAATGGTTACACAAAAAACAGAAAAATCTACAGTTTCCTTACCAGCTTTTTTAAATCTTTCAATCAGCTTTTGCCTGACTTCCCTCTGCAAGTTGAAGTAGTCATCTTCCTCATCATGGTTATTTACATACAAAGGAATGTGCTGAAACACTACGATGTGTTTCGGTGCCTGGATGAATACAAAATGTATGACGATTCCAAAATGAAGTTATTAGTTATTACACCAAAAATGTGTTATCTTGCTGGAGCTTTTAAGGAAACTATATTTACCGTACTTGAGGAATATGATATTTTGCTCAGCTGCTCTTCAAGCCATGTTTCCTGGGACTCCTTCAACTGAGGACAGGCTGAAGCATCGTGGAAGAATTGAGAGTTTAAAACCAGGAAGAGAACTCCACCCACCTAAAATGATAGATAGTAGAAACAACAAGAATTTAGCTGATGTTCATGGCAAACACTCATTAATGCATGGCTTCAAAATATCGATGGATATTTGACAAAATATACAGGATTTACCTAAAGCCTAATTTTAGGGGATGAAAAAAATTACTCTATTAAGTGTTATGAACTCCTGTTTCCACACCAGTTTTGTATTCAACACATTATTGCTGAGGTCTGTATGGATTAAGTGCTCAATTTCCAAAAGCTGACATCATGTTGTACTTTTTGACTGCAAACCAGGTGAAACTCAATTGCCTTTGAAGCACCTAAAAGAACAACAGAATAGTGTGTGGTTTTAGAGTGATCCAACATTTCTAGATGCAGCAGAAAACTCATTCAAAGTGTCCTCTAACATGTCCGCTGACATGTGACAACCAATAATCCAATCTACTATGGACCGGCAGATTGACTTGAGGGTTACTGCAGTAATGGAAGCACACTTTGATATTTAAATGTTAGGCTGATGAAGTAAACTAATCTGCATTTTGATAGCCACCACAGATAGTGTAGAATAAGTTAGTGCAACAATCTCATTACGTACCATCGTAAACCCAATTAACAATACTAATCACATGTCAATACGTCTAAAGACTGAACAGTCATTAATCCCCAAAATAGGGAGAGATGTTTAGTTAAAACAGGGATCACTAACTGGCGGTCTAACTCAGGCCCCAAATTTTTTTCCAAACAAACCTGCACTTAACATCACCTGAGAAAATATTTAAAGGGGACCTACAGTGCATTTTGTCTTTTCTGATTTATAAATGTTGTTACTATGTACTCATATCAAACAATGTCAAAGTGTTAAATGATAATGTTCATTCAGTTTGGCGTGAGCTTTCACAGAGTTTCGGATGCATCTGCTTGTGGTCTTTCGAAAAAAAAATCTAATATTGTGGACACTTCTAGTATGCAGCCCGAAAAGCTGTAGCTAAAGCTATAGCTATACCTTTGCTATAGGTTGAGAGACTGTAACGGCTGCTGCCTGGAGTTTGTGTGTTATTTATTCTCACACTTGCTCTGATGTCTATAAAATAAATATTTCCGTGTTTATTTGTCTTTACGACATTTTACACAGGACAGTTTTTTCAAAATAGACTGGCACAAAATTGGATTAGTCGCTCCTATGTAAAAAAAATGGCGACTTAACGCCTTGGTTTGAGGAAACACAAAAAAGTTGGTGTAAAGTAATATTTTTATCTAATCTTGCCATGCGCACAATAAGACTGACGTTGTACATGCAGCGACATCAATTCTGGTAAAACAGCTTTTTTGCACCTCTGTATACAGTAGATTGGAGAGTGGGCAAGTGTACCTAATTTTGTGACTGGGTGACTCTATAAAATATTATATTGAATTTTATTTTTGACCTTATCTGGCAAACAATAGTGGTGACATATTTTTTTACAGTGTACATTTAACAATTATATGCATATTATACTTTAAGAATGGAAGGGGTATGGGTTCATTCACCACCTGGGTTCTTGCAGACATATACAGAAATTATAATTCCTAGGTGAAATGGAGATGGTCCATCCATCCATCCATCCATCTTCTTCCGCTTATCCGGGATCGGGTCGCGGGGTCAGCAGCCTAAGAAGGGAAGGCAAGACGTCCCTTTCCCCAGCCACTTCGTCCAGTTCTTCCCGGGGGATCCCGAGGCCTTCTCAAGCCAGCCAGCAGATATAGTCTTCCCAACGTGTCCTGGGTCTTCCCCGTGGCCTCCTACCGGTTGGACAAGCGCTAAACACCTCCCTAGGGAGGCGTTCGGGGGGCATCCTGACCAGATGCCCGAACCACCTCATCTGGCTCCTCTTGTTGTGGAGGAGCAGCGGCTTTACTTTGAGCTCCTCTCAGATGACAGAGCTTCTCACCCTAAGGGAGAGCCTCGCCACCCGGCGAAGGAAACTCATTTCGGCCGTTTGTACCCGTGATCTTGTCCTTTCGGTCATGACCCAAAGCTCATGACCATAGGTGAGGATGGGAACGTACATCGACCGGTAATTTGAGAGCTTTGCCTTCCGGCTCAGCTCCTTCTTCACCACAACGGATCTATACAATGTCCGCATTACTGAAGACGCCGCAGCAATCCGCCTGTCGATCTCAGGATCCACTCTTCCCCCACTCGTGAACAAGACTCCTAGGTACTTGAACACCTCCACTTGGGGCAGGGTCTCCTCCCCAAACAGGAGGTGGCACTCCACCCTTTTCTGGGCAAGAACCATGGACTCGGACTTGGAGGTCCTGGTACTCATTCCAGTCGCTTCACACTCGGCTGCGAACCGATCCAGTGAGAGCTGAAGATCCCAGCCAGATGAAGCCATCATGACCACCTCATCTGCAAAAAGCAGAGACCTGATGCCGCGGCCACCAAATCGGAACCCCTCAATGCCTTGACTGCGCCTAGAAATTCTGTCCATAAAAGTTATGAACAGAATAGGTGACAAAGGGCAGTCTTGGCGGAGTCCAACCCTCACTGGAAACGTGTCCGACTTACTGCCGGCAATGCGGACCAAGCTCTGACACTGATCATACAGGGAGCGAACCGCCCCAATCAGACAGTCCGATACCCCTTACTCGCTGAGCACTCCACACAGGACTTCCTGAGGGACACGGTCGAATGCCTTCTCCAAGTCCACAAAGCACATGTAGACTGGTTGGGCAAACTCTCATGCACCCTCAAGGACCCTGCCGAGAGTATAGAGCTGGTCCACTTTTCCATGACCAGGACGAAAACCACACTGTTCCTCCTGAATCCGAGGTTTGACTATCCGGCGTAGCCTCCTCTCCAGTACACCTGAATAAACCTTACCGGGAAGGGTGAGGAGTGTGATCCACGATAGTTGGAACACACCCTGCGGTCCCCCTTCTTAAAGAGAGGGACCACCACCCCGGTCTGCCAATCCAGAGGTACCGCCCCGGATGTCCACGCGATGTTGCAGAGTCTTGTCAACCAAGACAGC
This sequence comes from Nerophis ophidion, assembly GCF_033978795.1. Lineage (NCBI taxonomy): Eukaryota > Metazoa > Chordata > Actinopteri > Syngnathiformes > Syngnathidae > Nerophis > Nerophis ophidion. The sequence goes on from NC_084618.1 coordinate 53,368,768, forward strand.
CCCATAACATCCAGAGCCTTAAGGAACTCCGGGCGGATCTCATCCACCCCCGGGGCCTTGCCACCGAGCAGCTTTTTAACTACCTCGGCAACCTCAGCCCCAGAAATAGGAGAGCCCACCACAGATTCCCCAGGTACTGCTTCCTCATAGGAAGACGTGTTGGTGGGATTGAGGAGATCTTCAAAGTATTCCTTCCACCGATCCACAACATCCGCAGTCGAGGTCAGCAGAACACCATCCGCACCGTACACGATGTTGACAGTGCACTGCTTCCCCTTCCTGAGGCGGCGGATGGTGGTCCAGAATCCTTTCGAAGCCGTCCGTAAGTCGTTTTCCATGGCTTCTCCCAACTCCTACCATGTCCGAAATTTTTGCCTCCGCGACCGCTAAAGCTGCACACCGCTTGGCCCGTCGGTACCCGTCCACTGCCTCCGGAGTCCTATGAGTCAAAAGAACCCGATAGGACTCCTTCTTCAACTTGACGGCATCCGTCAGTGCTGGTGTCCACCAACGGGTTCTAGGATTACCGCCACGACAGGCACCAACAACCTTACGGCCACAGTTCCAATTAGCCGCCTCGATAATAGAGGTGCGGAACATGGTCCACTTGGACTCAATGTCCCACACCTCCTTCGTGACATTTTCAAAGGTCTTCCGGAGGTGGGAATTGAAACTCTCTCAGAGAGGAGACTCTTCCAGACGTTCCCAGCAGACCCTCACAATGCGCTTGGGCCTGCCAGGTCTGTCCGGCATCCTCCCCCACCATCGCAGCCAACTCACCACCAGGTGGTGATCGGTAGAAAGCCTCTCTTCACCCGAGTGTCCAAAACATGAGGCCGCATATCCGATGACACAACTACAAAGTCGATCATGGAACTGCAGACTAGGGTGTCCTGGTGCCAAGTGCACATATTAGAATAGATAGTACTTTATTTATTCCGTCAGGAGAGTTCCTTCATGAAAATTAAAATTTTCAGCACAATCCCATTCAAGATCATACAAACATTACAGGGAGACAGAACGGGATGGGCGAGGGAAATCTGAGTTTATTTTGTTATGCATCCATAGAAGTCTTCGAGCTGCTCTTTGTCTGATCCCTCAGCTAGTACCTGTTTGTCTTGGGAGACTCTACCAGGAGGCATGAAAGCCCCCGGACAACATAGCTCCTAGGATCATTTGGACACGCAACCTCCCTTACCACGGTAAAGTGGCAGCTCAGAGAGGAGCTGGTGGAGATGGAGATGATGAAATCCCTAAATTCCTTGCAATAGCTAGTTGAGAAATGTTTTTTTTAAACTCTTCGACAATTTGCTCACGCATTTGTTCACAAAGTGGCGACCCTCGCCCTATCCTTGTTTATGAATGACTGAGCATTTTGTGGAAGACGCTTTTATACCCAATCATGGCACCCACCTGTTCTCAATTGGTCTGTTCACCTGTGGGATGTTCCAAATAACTGCTTGATGAGAATTCCTCAACTTTCTCTTTTTAGCCACATGTGCCAGCTATTTTGAAACATGTTGCAGGCATCAAATTCCAAATGAGATAATTGCAAAAAATAACAAAGTTTACCAGATCAAACGTTAAGTAGCTAGTCTTTGCAAAGTATTCAATTGAGTATAGGTTGAAAAGGATCTGCAAATCATTGTATTCTATTTTTAGTTACGATTTACACAACGTGCCAACTTCATTGATTTTGGGTTTTGTACAAAAAAAAAAGAATAGTGAAGAAAAAGTCCAAATCCCGATCCTTAGTTTTCTGAAAATGTTGGTTCAATAACACTGTCCTATGGTATAACCCTATAAAAAAACTTTGTGCATCATGCATTTTCTCATACATTGTGAAGTGCGCCTGAATCATACCAGACGCACCATCACAACATCCTAGATTCTCCCAGAGGCTTGATTGCGCTTCTATATATCCCAGAAAAGATAATCCAAATTATATTTGTGCGCTGCATTTTCCACAACATAACAAAACACGACAGGTTGGAGCTTATGATGCAAAGGTTGTGCAGTAAAATACATTCTATGGGCACAAAAAATATGCAGTCTTAATAGATCGCCTGCATCACACCCACCAAAAGTTCACTAAATTTTATAGTTGGCACGAGCTACTTGGCGTGGGTTTTTGGGGTCTTAGTAGACCAGGCCTTGAGTGCATTATTTTTTGTTCTGGACAGTAAATGAAACAATATTCAGGACTTAACAAATCATACGACAATAGAATCAAACTGAGGAGTGTCTCTGGAACCTCAACCAACGCCAGACAGAAATATTATACAGAAGATGCTTGCTTACCCAAAAGCTGAAATAGTCATCACCCCATGCACTGCAGTACTGCGCCACTGTTTTTGGGGTGGGAGTGTTTCCAAGGTCATGATTGCCACTGACAAATACTAGTGGAATGGAAGGGTCTGTCCCACTCAATGCCATCTTTAGGTCTCGCTCCTGCTCATCTCTAAAAATGGTGCCTGCAGAGACAAAATGTAAATGTTCTTATTAAATTTATCTCAAACACAAGCAGATGTCCTTGTGTAGATCAATAAATAATAGATGCTAATTATTGATAGTTCTAGTTCCAAAAAAAAAAAACAAGTTGCAGAGTGTGACATGAATTCAAACAAACCAGTACCATTAGAGTGTAAAGGGCTAAAGTGTTGCAAAGGAAGTGGTATGGGAGCTATTTGCACAATAATGGGGGCAGCTTAAAGTGGCTGTTTGCAACTTGCTCAAAGTTATAGTTATATGAAAGTATAATAAACACACCAACAGTTTGTTTATGTTACTGGTTAATGGTTAAACAGAGCATATAGAGTGGAACCTCAATATACAAATTTAATTGTTTCTTCAATTAACTGGGGACGACATGGCTCGGTTGAGAGAGCTGCTGTGCCAGCCACCTGAGGGTTCCTGGTTCGATCCCCGGCTTCTACCATCCTAGTCTTGTTCGTTGTGTCCTTGGGCAAGACACTTCACCCTTGGTTGTGGTTAGGGCCTTGCATGGCAGCTCACCCTTGCTTGTGGTTAGGGCCTTGCATGGCAGCTACCGCCATCAGTGTGTAAATGTGTGTGTGACTGTGGAAATAGCCTCAAAGCACTTTGAGGACCTATAAGGTAGGAAAGAGTTATACAAGCATAACCCGTTTACCATTTACATGGTTCGCCAACCAAAACGTTCATTTAGTGAAGCAGACTTCTCCATAAGAATTAATATAAATATACATCATTCTGTCCATCTGTGTTGGCCCTGCGATGAGGTGGCTACTTCAGCCCAAATGCAGCTGGGATAGGCTCCAGCTACCTCCGCGACCCGAGAGGGACAAGCGGTAGGCAATAGATGGATAGATGGTTCTAAGCTATTGTAGTAAAAAAAAAAAAAATTCACACTTTGAAGACACTGTAATGAAAAAACAAACCTTATTTTACCATGGTAGAAAATAAGTATGGTATTATTAATCAAATAGGGAGTTTCCGAGCTATAAATGAGCAGTGGCTTCACATAGTCACCGCTAGCGTTACCACAAACTAGTGTGAGGCAATCCATCATCAGCTTTTATCCGGCTAGTGCCTTCTCCTTAGCTGTAAAAAAAGTCCGCACAAAATTAATGAATTAATCAATAAACAAAACGTTCGTACACCGAGACATGGTCCGCACACATAGGGATATTTGGCGCTATGTAAATGTTCACAAACCTAAAAAAATATGCAAATAGAAGCGTACGTGTATCAAGGTTCCACTGTACATTTTTAAATGTCCATATTTTTCACGATTCTTAATTACACTGAATAAAAATGTTCATCAGTCCAAGGAATTTGTCTGAGATTTAGGTTCACTACTCACTGTCTACATCTACATGAAAGGAGTGTGTGCACATACACAAAAGCAGTCCAAGAGAAGCATCTAAAAATTTGTTGTTGTGATGATAGGCTTTACATTCAATGATAGCTAACGTTAGTAACTAAACTTAGCCAAAACATTAGTTTACCACACACATAGCTAATACATGTGCGCATGTCCTACTTACAGGCGTAGTTTACATCATTACGTGCTAAACATCAGAAGAGGGCGGGGTATAGCTAATGCTGAAAACATAAAGCGCCCTTAAATGCATCTGCGTAAATGTTGCAATCAGCTTCTTTAAAGACTCATAATTGTACTTGTACAACACAACTATGCATCACATACATAATTCTGAAAGAAGACTTTGTGGTTGTGCTGAATTCAGTTAATAGCTTTGTACGTGTACCACATCCAAGCTATAATATACATATTTGTTTTGCAACAACCTAATGCACCCAATTTAAGGTGTCTGGGAGCCTGCTTAAAGCTACAAGACAAAATGTCTATATAAACATCAATATTCATGGCAACATAGGACAGTTGTCCAGCTGAGGTCCATAATCGTTTCCCGAACTGAGTGGAGACAGCCGCTAAAGTGTTTACTTTATATTTACAGCCTGTTAAATTAAATGTAGCTGTTTTTGTTATTAAAATAGTTAAAACTAGTCTTCACCAAGACAAAGGTTGTCTTCGGATTCTCCCTTCTCCCTTGCCTTGGTTGGTGGAGTGGCTGTGTAAGCAACTTGGGGGTACCAGGTTCGATCCTCACTTCCGCCATCCGAGTCAGTGTCGTCGTGTCCTTGGGCAAGATACTTTAGCCACCTGCTCCCAGTGCCAGTCACATTGGTTTAAATATAACTTATATAATGGGTTTCACTATGTAAAAAGCTTTGAGTCACTACAGAAAAGTGCTATATAAATATAATTCACTTCACTTACTTGACCCTCCCCCTTTGCTTTAGCACAATATGCTGATGCATTGACTCAACTCCAATAACCCTGCCTTTATCCCTTCTGGATGTCACTTCAGTTGCTACTGTTGACTAGTGTGACATCTGAAATAATACAGTAAAAGTTAGTTAAAAAGAGTTGTGGTTGCTCACTATTAGGAAAAAACTGCCCCTACTGTTTTGGCAGAGAACAGCATATGGTATACTCAGACCCCGCTGAAAAGCTACAAGATTCTTCTGATTGAGAGGAGCCAATTACGGATGATGGCTTGGACATTAAAATGATGCCTCCCGGACACCTCCCTGGAAAGGTGTACTATGCATGCCCAATGGGAAGACGCCCTGTCGTAGACCTAGGAAAAAGGAAAAAGGACCACTGTATTGTCCACTGCTGAACAACTTGGTGTCCCACCGGTGGAGCTGGAAGAGGGAGCTTGAGAAAAGGCAATATGTCCTTTCCAACAGACTGATCATTCTGCAACCCGGACATAGATAAGCAGAATAACACAGATGCATGGGTGATAATCACCGCAAGATCAGTAAGTTTAGCAGGTAATTATGATACTGCTGCTCTCATCAATTTTAAAAGACTGTATTAACACAATTATTAAATATTCATTGTTTCCTTAAAAATTCTTAAAAAGACATTGTCATATTATATTTGGCGTCTATAAATGTATACATGCAAACCAACCAAACAGCTCAAATGACTTCTTTCAAAACAAGTCAGAGCCTTTCCTACTGTCGCTTACACATATTGACCTAGACGGATGCAGTCAATATACATAGAGCTTTTTCAAAAAATGTGGCTCAAAGGTTGGGCAAAAAAACAACAGAGGAGTAATGATGTTACCTCTAATATAACGGCAATCAGTGAAGTAGAGGCATCAAATAACCGCTAAGCCGATAAGTATATGGTTTTATTTTTGCAATTGCATGATATTGAATACATGATTTGTCTGTCTGTGATTTTGATTTAAAAATATGTTTTGACCTTGAAGAGAGGGTGTCGTCTATTCAGGGTGGTCAATATTGCAATGTTTTATCACTCCCAAAAGGCAGGGACTAAATACAAACATGTTGCATACAACTGTCCAAAAGTATGTGCAATGCTTAAGACTTGTTTCTGGGGAACTAAGGTGCTATGACTGAGTTCTAAATGATTGATTAGCTGATGGAGAGTTGTGCCCACAAACTTTGACACAATTTGACATATTGTCTGTTGGTGTCAGTCGCTGCTACAAAGTTAGTGTGAAGCAGAGTTTGGTCCAATAGTTACATCAAGCCACTCTCAAAGATCTCTGGAAGAGCGAATGCGAATAAACAGAAGTGAAACCCATGCACCACATGGAGGCTTTAAAAGGCGGTGTTGCTTTCTGTTTCCTCACACCGCCAGCTGTCTGCCTCAAATAAAACCATAAACTAAGATCTTTGCAGAGTACTATATGTTGAAGTCTCAATTGACATCAAGTCTGGCAGGGTTTCAACCTTTTAGATTTTTTGTGACATCAAAGCCCAATATTCCCAGAAAGGAGAGACTGATTTGACTTTAGATTTTCAACTGTAATTGGATGAAGCAGTGGTATGAAACTGTATATATAAGGAAGGAAAAGAGATTATTCCTCTTATGAGTTTTTCTAAGTAGTATAGAATTGATCAGAGAAATGGAGTCGAGAGAGCTCGATCAAGTTTCTGTGATATCAGCAGTAATGCAAAGACTCGTGGACTGTTAGGATGAAGAGGGATCTAAGCCTGTAGGTGAAGCTTTTGATCTAGCAGTCGATCAACATTCCCATCTTCACCCAGCATGCTTTGAAGACCGCGGAAAAAAAAATGCACAGATCCAGTACAAGCGCTCATATCAAGTTTCCTTCACAGTTTGGCAGCAGACAAAGGTTGAGTTGGGGTGTTTCAAGCTAATTACAAACATACACATACCGTAAAGCTTAAAAGGGAACTGCACTTTTTTTGGAATTTTGCATAAGATTCACAATCCTGATAAGAGACATGAAGACAAAAGTTTTTTTTTGCATTGCATCCATCCATCCGCTTGTCCCTTTTTAACTTGTAATAATGCAGCCAATGTGAGCAATCCACTCGGCCTATAAAACACTTTAAAAATGCATTTAAAAACCGCTAACAATATTTAATTTATGTTCCATAACCTGTATAATAACCAATCTGTAGTGGCATTGTTATTGTGAGAGCGAACACTGAGGAATCATTTTGCTAGCGTAATAATACAGCATTAGCCATAAGCTGGCCCTGCGATGAGGTGGCGACTTGTCCAGGGCGTACACCGCCTTCCGCCCGATTGTAGCTGAGATAGGCGCCAGCGCCCGCCGCGACCCCACAAGGGAATAAGCGGTAGGAAATGGGTGGATGGATGGATGGATAGCCATGAGCTAACTACGGCAAAAAGTAAGCTAGCCTCTATCTCAACAACTGAATGCTTTTTAGTTTGTTAAGCTCAACATAATGCAATACGACACTAATCTGTACTGATTGAATAACATGAACGATCAAATTACAGTATCTGTAAAGTATTAAGCCATATTTTGTTCGTAAAAAGCTAGCTTGACAATGTATGTACTGTAGTTGTACAGTGATTTGCTTCTATCATGATCAGTATTATAGTGACTCACTCGATAGACAGAAGTTGTGCTTTTAGTCAAGCTTGCAAGGCAAGAAATTAATTTATTTGAGCATAGTTTGGCTCAAAGTTCCACATTTACACCGTGACCAAGTCACGCTGACCTCACCCTATAGGCTTCAATCTGCTCCAACGTTTCATCCTGTGTCCCTTTGCAAGTTTCACTGCAATAAGGCGCTTTTGGCTGCTATCCACAAGCTCCTGGCAAGGTTCTGGTTAAATTTTAAATGTACACATTGATATTTATTCGGAACTATGGCCTGTATGCCAAAACCACTGATTGCATAATTACTATGTGTAGGCATAGACTAACTCACACCACCAATGCATTCAAAAACACAAATAGGTCAGACTCCAAGTATGATCAAAGAGTAGTTGCTGGAAGCAGTCGGGAAGTTACTTTTATCAGCCCTCCAATAGCTTTGCAATGTCACAAATACATTTTTTGGCTAATATAGAAAAAACGAAAACACAATGATTTGTGATGTATAAAAACAGTTGGTTAAAAATCCAATCCATCCAGTTTGGGTATGACCGGGGTTTTACTTAATACTGTTGTTTATGTTTTATCTGTACTTATGCAAAACATGTCCTCTGTTTTAGAGAGGACTCATGTTCCAAGGTAATCTGTACTTCACCTTCAAGAGCATTCATTACACACATGCGCTCAAAACAGGCAATAATGTTTTTCTCACTGTACCATGGGGAAGACGCCCTGTGCATCCCTAGAGACAACACTTGAATCCTTTGTACTGCTCATTAGGAGGCTGTTAAGTCCAGCATGTTTCTGTAATTCAATCAGCTCACCAACTCTAACACCTCACCACCTCAGAAACCCTAATATTCCCTACTCTTCATCCTGTTCATTTGAAAGCTTTGAAAAATAGTTGAGTCGGATGCAAAAATGTAGAGGAATTTCGAAGATCATAATTTTTTTTTATTATTCTTTTAGAATATAAAAACCGTGACCATTAGGTTGCAATTGAATCAATGTTGTTCAGTGTTGCTCTGTGTAGGCATTAAAATATATATAAAAACAATTTATTAAAGTGGGACAGCCGGAAAAACAGCTCATTTAAAAAGCAGATAGTATATTTTTTTTTTAGAGAAATTTAGATGGCTATTGTATATGAACTAATTTTGCTAGTGCTGATGAGTTTGTTTAAAGACGTCTATGTTTATCCCCTATAAAAGAGGAATTGGAGATAGCTAAAGGATACTAAAACAGGCCATTGTCAGATGTTTTTTTTTGTGTTGCTCTTCTGAATAAACAGCACCGGCATTGAATGGCAAATTTTCCGGCTTCAGGGGTAGTACCAGAGGTACTTCTGCTGTGTTAGTTAGTTTATATTACTTCCCATTGTTATGTTGAAAGCAGTTGTCCATGTCGGGTCTACTTATGGCTATATTTGTGAAAACACAGTTCCAGCAATATCCCCCTGGATTAAATGCCAAATCTGCAGTCAGAGATATAATGTGGCTATTTTGTTGGAATGTCTGTGTGAAACAGGTAGGGATACACAGATCCATTGGCCCTTGCCATTGTGAATCTCTTATTTTTCTGCTAACATGACAATAATGAAAAACTAAATAATGGAAGTTCCTCTTCCTCAAATGTTTTAAATCCAAACAAATCCAATTAAAATTAAATATCTAAAAATACTGTTTTTGAATGTGTGTGTGCAAGGGTCAATGTGACGCTTTGGGTATCGTGCAGTTATAGTAAATCACTTCATAAAACTGACCACTTATTAAAAAATCAAGTGTAATTTTAAAATTGACTAGCAACACTGCCAATTAATGACTAATGCCTATCACAAACACGCCGATTCCTTCTGGCTGACAATGAATTTTTTGTGAGCTTCTTTGTTTGTTAGATAGCAGAAAATCACTAATACAAAACCAATTTTGATTACATTTCCTTTGTGGAGGGATGGCTGTATGTGCCCAGCAAGAATAAAATCAACTTTTTTTGCAAAGTCTGAATTTAAAAAAATAGGTTGGAATAATGTATTTCCTCTTTTCACAGTTAGTGTCAAAATAGAATGGTTATCCAGGCCCCCAAATCAAAAATGGTTTAGTCATCAGAAGACACGTAGACAGACAGACAAACTAAAATACGACGCTCAATTCTTAATCGCTTTTTACAGTTAGGCGCATTTTTTAACATGACCGCTATCTTTTGCAGTTTTTTGCAGGTGCACGACAGCAGTCTACCTAATTTCATCTAGCGCCTCGTTCTTCAGAAGTGCAGATTCCGGGTGGGTATTCCCAGTTGGAGTTTCAACCTGAACTCTGAGTTGATTTAAATTAAGGAAGATGGGAAACTGAGTGTTGGGTCCCAGAACAGCTGATCTGAGTTAGTTCAATCAGTCCTTAGAATGTTGACTCTAAGTTAAGACCATAAAAAAGACATGATCAATGGAGCGTTGATTCTACAAGTCACCAAAGCATCTGAGGACAGAAAAGAATCTTTCTTTAACCAGCTGGAACTGAAAGTGTTAAATTGTGTTCATGTCACAGAAACTATAAACATAATAACAGTAAAATAACAGTGAGATACTATTGGAATGAAGAGACAAATAATTTCTGTCAGAGTCAACAAATACCTGTAAATTTGAATCCAGATGTTTATTTATTGGACATTAAAAACATTATTTTATAGGCCCACAGTTAAAAAAAATGGATGAATAATATAAAATAAAATATAAAAATTTAGAGGCAATCCCACAGGTAAAAATACCAAGTGGAAAACTGAAAATAACATACCTTTTTTATTTTAATTATACAAAGGTGATTAAAAAAGAATACGCCAAAATCATCACGTTTATTCAGTTCTAAAGCATTGTAATAGACTGAATCAATGGTCATTTGATACGGGAGTTTTATTGTGTTACAAATTCACCGTTGTGGTCATGTAATTCTTTTGGCGCTATTCAATAGTTGGAAGACCCCGTGTTTATTTACACTCAAAATGGCGACTCCTGTACAGAAGGTGTTTTGTGTGCTTAAGTTTGCGAAAACAAATGCCATTGTCATGGTGCAGTGTACATTTTGAACAGAATTTGGCATTGATCCACACCATCGTGAGAGCGTTTGACAGTGGGTTCATCAGTGTAAACAAGATGGAGCACCGCCCCATTGGCATCGTGAGGTTCGAAATTATCTGAATAAAAGTGTGCCTCAGCGGTGGATTGGTAGAAAAAGTGCTTAAGACGTGGCTCTCTGCGCTTGGCCGGCCACATCCATCCATCCATTTCCTACCGCTTATTCCCTTTTGGGGTTGCGGGGGGCGCTGGCGCCTATCTCAACTACAATCGGGTGGAAGGCGGTGTACACCCTGGACAAGTCGCCTTTTCATCGCAGATCCCCGGACCTAATTGTGTGTGACTTTTTTCTGTGGGTGTATGTTAAAGACAAAGTTTATGTTCCCTCTAAGCCAGCAAATATCGATGACATGAAAGATCAAATAACAGCCGCAATCTACCCGGTGGATCGCGACATCCTGGAGTACGTTTGGGAGGAATTTTCATATCGTCTTGATGTTGTCCATGCTGCCGGTGGTGGCCATATTGAGCCCTTTGTAAAGCATGAAAAAAATACTCCAAATTATGTACAAGACATGTGTTCAAGATATTTTTCTATTGTTTTTCATTTTTGAAATATCGAGTGATAATTTTGGCGTATTCTTTTTGAAACACCCTGTATTAGACATACAAAGTCAATGCAAACCAGAGATAATCTGAGATATAGTTCTTTGACAGAGAGAAATCTAAAATTGCGGATTTTCTAGACAAGTCATTTTACTTAATGTTATTAGCAAAGCTCACATATTAGTTATATTTAAAATAATGAAATATCAACTATTTAATTGTATTATTATTATAATGTTTTAAAATGTTTTGCTGACAGGATAATCCGTAGTGGTAGTTGTATTTACAATAATTAAAATCTAAATAATGTAAGAGTCTTTTACTGAAATGATTTCAATTCAAACAAATCCAAATTAAATTAACTATCTAAAAATACAGTTTGTGAACGTGTGTGTGCATGGGTGAATGTGACGCTTTCGGTATCGTGCAGGAGTAGTAAAGCGCTGTATAAATACAGACTATTATTTCTTATGTAAAAATCAAATATTTTTTCAAATTGACTAGCAACACTGCAGTATGGTAGTATGTCTTGTACAATGATAGTTTATCTATATTCACCATGACCTGAAAATTCTTACCAGATATACATATACCAGGAATTAATAATGTTTTAAGATCTACCAGTTACAAAGAAACAAACACATCATGTCTGACATACTTCTTATCTGAGTTTGACTTACCTCTCTTTTTTGAAAACAAAACACTACATTTTATTTCATCTTAGGTTTTATATAATTTTCTTTTAACCTGCTTTTTGGAATACCCCGCTGATTACAGGGACTGCCATTCGCCAAAATGTGGCAAATACACCTGCACAGTTCAAACTTGGCTGTAGATCGTAGTTTATGGACAGAAAAAGATAAAAATAAAGATGATTTCCTTTGAGTTTTTCTAGACGATGCAATGATCTGTTCATCAATTCCATTCCTTTGGATGCTTTAAAAAAAGAGAGCTCTGAAGCAGGATTTTAAGAGTGTGTTTATGAATTCAAATGATTGGTGTCCAAATAGGGTGTGAGATACCAAACAGCAGCTGTTAACTCAGCATATTGAGGAAAAACAGTGAGGAGAGGATGTCAGATCGAGACAGAGGAATATTTAGGGGAAATACAGTAGCCAATTTCCTGTCGCCAACAGCCAGTGGCGTTGACAATGGCAGTTGACAGCTAGCTTCCCATGGCCACCACCCATTCATTTTGTAATGTAAATAGTTTTGATGGAAATGTCAAGCAGGCATCAGCAGGGAGAATCAGTTGCTGTATTATGTAGTAGCTGTAGTACAATGAAACTAAAAGTAGCTGACAAATGACATACTGCTACTACTTCATACTTAATTTTAATATTGCAACAAATATTCTATATATCATGATCAAACGTGGGGATACTTTAACAATAATACGCAATGAGAAGTACATACAAAGAGCAAAGACAGTCGGTGTTTTCTTCACTTCCTATGTGCCCATTCCTCAAGGCTAAACAAGTGCCTAATGCCAGCGCCCTCATTATCATGCAAAGGTGGTTTGCACTGGTTTAAAGCTAGCGGCTCTTTTTTTTGGTTAAACACGGAGCTCATAAATATTTCCCCTTATAATTTCCATGACTTTTCCAATACTTATTTGATGACAAAAAGAGCAAATCGCTTTACCAGGAATAAAGGGTATAACAGGTGGCAGTGGTGGGCTGTCAGTGCCAGCAAGGCCTTCAGAATCAGAATCAGAAATATTGTATTAATCCCTGAGGGGAAATTTAAATTTTCAGCACAATCCCATTCAAGATCAGACAAATATTACAGGGAGACAGAACAGGATCGCTGACAGGTCTGCCAACTTCCGGTGCCAGGTGGGAGGGTTGAGGGAAAAAAGAACAGCCTTCTCTGTTGACCTAACAAAAATCATGATAATCAATTGTTAAAAGTTACGCCTATTTATCATATTCTCTCCATGTTGTATACGGCTCCAGTGTTGCCGTTTTTACTTCAGAGCTTTAATCAAATCAAGATGACAGCTAACTTGTTACCAAGCGCTGTATGAAATTATTTGAGGCCTTCTGAATCCACAACGCAGCGGTATGTGCAGTGTAAATTGACGAGGCACATACAGTTGATAGTTGTGATAGCCAATCAGTTAACTGTAGCAGACAGTAACCTTCTAGGTTTGCAACATGTTGAACCGTTGCATGCGACATTGACGCCTCCAGTGATTGGATACTCACTAGTGACTCACAAGTGATTATCCAATCACAAGTCGTGAGTTGCGAGAGCAGGACGAGCTAGGCTGATCAGCCGAGCCATAATGGAGCCACACTCTGCTAACAGAGAAATCTGATATCCACTCGCTTTTTTAACTCACAATGGCCGAAAGAGAGAAAAAGGTTGATTGGGTTGCAGATACAGTATGTACAAACCCCGTTTCCATATGAGTTGGTAAACTGTGTTGGATGTAAATACAAACGGAATACAATGATTTGCAAATAGTTTTCAACCCATATTCAGTTGAATATGCTACAAAGACAACATATTTGATGTTCAAACTAATAAACATTTTTTTTTGCAAATAATCATTAACTTTAAAATTTGATGCCAGCAACACGTGACAAAGAAATTGGGAAAGGTGGCAATAAATACTGATAAAGTTGAGGAATGCTCATCAAACACTTATTTGGAACATCCCACAGGTGTGCAGGCTAATTGGGAACAGGTGGGTGCCATGATTGGGTATAAAAGCCGCTTCCATGAAATGCTCAGTAATTCACAAACAAGGATGAGGCGAAGGTCACCACTTTGTAAGCAAATTGTCGAACAGTTTTAGAACAACATTTCTCAACGAGTTATTGCAAGGAATTTAGGGATTTTACCATCTACGGTCCGTAAAATCACCAAAAGGTTCAGAGAATCTGGAGAAATCGCTGCACGTAAGCGATGATACTACAGACCGTCAGTGTGTAAAGGATATCACCACATAGGCTCAGGAACACTTCATAAAAACACTGTCAGTATACAGTTGGTCACTACATCTGTAAGTGCAAGTTAAAGGCATACTGAAATGAGATTTTCTTATTTAAACGGAGATAGCAGGTCCATTCAATGTGTCATACTTGATAATTTTGCGATATTGCCATATTTTTGCTGAAAGGATTTAGTAGAGAACATCGACAATAAAGTTCGCAACTTTTGATCGCAAATAAAAAAGCCTTGCCTGTACCGGAAGTAGCAGACGATGTGCGCGTGACATCACGGGTTGTGGAGCTCCTCACATCTGAACATTGTTTATAATCATGGCCACCAGCAGCGAGAGCGATTCGGAACGAGAAAGCGACAATTTTCCAATTAATTTGAGCGAGGATGAAAGATTTTTGGATGAGGAAAGTGAGAGTGAAGGACTAGAAAGAAAAAAGGAAAAAAAAAGACGAGGGCAGGTGGAGCGATTCAGATGTTATTAGACACATTTACTAGGATAATTCTGGAAAATCCCGTACCTGTTTATTGTGTTACTAGTGTTTTAGTGAGATTATATGGTCGTACCTGAAAGTCGGAGGAGTGCGGCCACGGGGGTGGTGACCGCCAGTGTCTCCGAGGGAAGCCACGTTTCTCGACGAGGCAAGGCAGCTGGGCTGAGATTTATTTTTATTTCCCCTCCTCCACGGTGTAAGCATCCGACGGTCGGGGGCAGCCGGTGGGAGGAGGCAAGAGAGTCCGCAGCTGCAGGAGGAACGACGCAAGCTCTGCTCATGTCTACGGTAAGACCCGACTTATTACCACCATTTTCTCACCGAAACCTGCCGGTTGACATGTGGTAGAGAAACATGTTCGCTTGACCGCTCTGTTCCATAGTAAAGCTTCACCGTCAGCTTTCGGGAATGTAAACAAGGAAACACCGGCTGTGTTTGTGTTGCTAAAGGCGGCCGCAATACACCGCTATACACCTACATCTTTCTTTTTTGACGTCTCCATTATTAATTGAACAAATTGCAAAAGATTCAGCAACACAAATGTCCAGAATACTGTGTAATTATGCGATTAAAGCAGACGACTTATAGCTGGGGCCAGTGGTTTATCAAAATGTCCGCTAGCATCCGTGACGTCACGCGCACGCGTCATCATACGCGCCATCATACCGCAACGTTTTCAACAGGATACTTCGCGCGAAATTTAAAATTGCAATTTAGTAAACTAAACCGGCCGTTTTGGCATGTGTTGCAATGTTAAGATTTCATCATTGATATATAATTGGGTTTCAGTAGGCCTTTAAAACTCTACTATGCAAAGCCGAGCCCATTTATCAATAGCACCCAGAAACACCTCCCTCTTCACTGGGCCTGAGCTCATCTAAGATGGACCGATGCAAAGTGGAAAAGTGTCCTGTGGTCTGACGAGTCCACATTTCCAATAATATTTGGAAACTGTGGACGTGGTGTCCTCCAGAACAAAGAGGAAAATAACCAAAAGCCAGCATCTGTGATGGTATGGGGGTGCATTAGTGTCCAAGGCATGGATAACTTACACATCTGTGAAGGCACCATTAATGCTGAATGGTACATACAGGTTTTGGAGCAACATATGTTGTCATCCAAGCAACGTTATCATGGATGCCCCTGCTTATTTCAGCAAGACAAGTGTTACAACAGCGTGGCTTCGTAAAAAAAAGAGTGCGGGTACTTTCCTGGCCCACCTGCAGTCCAGACCTGTCTCCCATCGAAAATGTGTGGCGCATTATGAAGCGTAAAATACGACAGCGGAGACCCTGGACTGTTGAACAACTGAAGCTCTACATAAAACAAGAATTCGGAAAGAATTCCACTTTCAAAGCTTCAACAATTAGTTTCCTAAGTTCCCAAACATTTATTGAGTGTTGTTAAAAGAAATGTGATGTAACACAGTGGTGAACATGTCCTTTCTCAACTACTTTGTCACGTGTTGCAACCATGAAATTCTAAGTTAATTAATATTTGCAAAAAAAAATTACGTTTATGTGTTTGAACATCAAATATGGTGTCTTTGTAGTGCATTCAATTGAATATGGGTTGAAAAGGATTTGCAAATCATAGTATTTCGTTTATATTTACATCCAACACAATTTCCCAACTCATATAGAAACGGGGTTTGTATTTGCAAGACCCCAACGACCCAGCCCTTAACTTGTCCAAAAGTTACAGATCTGACATGCTGACTTTCCTTACTCGCTTTGTTCTAATATGTCAGAGGCTGTTCACCTCAGAGACCTGCAGCGTATAAGGGTATGTGGCAGTGGCGAATGCGCTAAGACTGCAAGTTTTCAGCTTCCCCTAAAATATAAAAAAAATCTAACATGTCCTTTGTGTGTACATTTCATTGACTAAATAAGTGCCAGAATGTGTCCAGCTTTTGTTCAGAATCGGCTACATTCGCAACAGCTGACGCATTCTTCTCATTCATTAGAAAAAGGGAGTGGATTGTTCCATTGCTGTCAAACAAGACAGTATTTGGTTATATGCTTGGCTTTGTCCCATCCACAGAAAAAGTGTCTCTAGAAGTGAATGAGAAGTGGGCTCGGCCTCAGCTGGCCACAACACCACGCTTCCGTATGATGATTGGATGATTTGTCTGAGGCTAAAACCCTACATTAATGGCGGATAAATGAGCGAATCAGCGATCCTGAAATATGAAACAGCCAAAGCATTTTTTCAATTTTCATTTTACAATCTTTTGACTGATTTTTTCTTTGTAAACTCTAGCATCTTTATATCTGTTTTTGGAGACTATACTCATGTTTAGACAATAGCTGAATATTAACTTCCCCTACTTGAAAGACCAGCAGAACGCCACTGGTATACAGCTTGTGTTGTATTGTACAATATAAATAATTATGAAAATAGAGCAAAACTATACAATATAAGAACAACTAAATTAATATAATAACAAAGCTCTGATTTTAAATGAACAGTACAGGCCAAAAGTTTGGACACACCTACTCCTCATTCAATGAGTTTTCTTTATTTCCATGAGTATTTTATTGTCGATTGTCACTAAAGGCATCAAAACTATAAAAGAAGACATGTGAAGTTATGTACTTAACAAAAAGGGTGAAATAACTGAAAACATGTTTTATATTTTCTCGATGAGCTTCAAGCACACTTGCGAAGTGAAAACCATTTCAGGTGACTACCTCTTGAAGCTCATTGAGAGAATGCTAAGTGTGTGCGAAAAAGTAATCAGAATTCGTAAGTTTCACAGTTTAATTGAAAAAAGTCTTACTTATTAAACCGTCCTATTTGTGATGTATGTAGGATATTTTGAAAATGCATATTTTTACGTTGTTATTTGGACGGTGTGGCTTGGTTGTTAGAAGGGCCGATCTCGGGCTTCTGCCATCCGAAGTCATGTCCGTTGTGTCCTTGAGCAAGACACATCCTCCTTGCTGATGAGTCGTGTTTAGGGCCTTGCATGGAAGCTCCCGCCATCAGAGTGGGAATGAGTTTATGAATGGGTGAATGTGGAAGTAGTGTTAAAGCGCTTCGTGTACCTGGAAGGTAGAAAAGCGCTTTACAAGTTTAACCCATTTTCCAGCTATTGTAATGTAATGAAACGTGTGTCATTAACAGTAGCAAGCATGCTAAAACAATTATGAGTGTCTGTGTTAGTATTAATAACTTAAAATACTATTATTTTTGGAATGTTTTAGTATCACACATTCCTCAATAAATTTACCAAAACGTCACAGTAGTGTCATTGAGTCTGATTAGCTATTTAGCGAGCTAGCTTTCGCAGCGAGAGGGTCCATGACAATGACTTCTGTTGTGTTTGATCAGTCGTTTACTGCCATGTTACAGACACCGTTTGGAAACAATTAAGGTATGTAGATAAACATTTACAGAATAATCTATGTAAAGAACTAATTTCACAATGTATATACCGGTGGCTATACTCCAATGCGGCTAATACATAGAAAATGTATTTTTTTCTTTAAAAATGTTGTGGGTGCGGCTTATATCACGGTGCACTCTATAGTCCGGAAAATATGGTATATTGGCAAGCTGGCACTGATATTGACAAAAGCGCAATGCGAACACAAGATGTTTAAGGTTTACAAAGAAATCACACAAATGTTGATGAGAATAAAAAAAGGCAGGTTAGGGAACTAATTT
Organism: Nerophis ophidion; assembly: GCF_033978795.1. Taxonomy (NCBI): domain Eukaryota; kingdom Metazoa; phylum Chordata; class Actinopteri; order Syngnathiformes; family Syngnathidae; genus Nerophis; species Nerophis ophidion. The sequence continues at coordinate 53,386,986 of NC_084618.1, forward strand.
TGTTTTGCTTCCCAGCCGTAACCAAAACAAGAAGCCCAGCTAAGCTGGCCTGATCAAAAATCCGGAATCTGCTTTCGAATAGAAACTTAAGCTTCCAGAGAATAGCCAGGAGGACTGTGCTTTTTCATAGATAAATATCAACTGCTGTCATATGGGAACATGTTGTTTACAGACTGGCTGGGAAACAGAGAAGGCTCAGGCTCCAATCTTCCTCTGCATGGAATATCGACAGTGAAAAGCTGCACAACATCCCATCATCTAAACACAAATCAGTTAATTTGATCAGAACAATGTGAGCAAGGAAGCTTGCAATAAAATAATCTGTGTCTATATACAGTGCTGTATATAGAGTCTATTTATGAATATTTTGAATCAGGCCCAAGAGCTTACATTGCCAACACACATCAAGCTAACCCTTCTCTCCTACAAATATACCCCTTGATAGCATTATAACACTAAAAAACATACACACTAAATCTCATTGGCATGTGTACAATTAAAATTAAAAAGTTAACTTTTTCTAAAAAATGTTATGACTGACATTTGTTGATCATAATTCTTTCGTCACTTCCTGTTCATGAGAAAGGACGCAAAAGAAAAAGGCTCCGCTTTTGCTACCGGAGTTTTTGTTTATTCTGAAGATTTTGATCACTTATTTGCGACCACAGCCACAGGGGAGTAACCTGGCATCCTTGAGGCACTGATACGCTGAAATAAGGCAAGTTAGATGAGTCGTTTGCCTCAAGCCATCGGCGCCTTACCGCAGCTCAAAGCGGTTGCCTAGCAACCAAAAACTACGGCGAGTTTACAGCTGTTTTAAAGTGCTTCCAACGTCGCAGTGTTTTAAGTTGACAGACTAACACCTCAAATTGATCTGTGAACAACACAAGGTACTCATTGTTGGAACAACCAAGTTAAACCTGCTGCAAGTGGCTAAAGTAACTGCCGTTTAATACACAAGAGGCACTGACGTCATCGATCTGCCGCTATGCCAAAAGCTAAAGGGAAGACTGAAAGCCCGAAACCTTCGGTGTCAGCCAACACAGGACACAACTGGGACCAAGATTTGAGACTGGATACAGGACATGATGGGGAACAAGGAGTACTACTAAAAATACTCCTTGAAATGAAAGAAGAAATTAAAGAAATAAAAAAAGATCAGAAAAAAGCAATGGAAGAACACAAACAAGATGTGAAAAGTCTGCAGCAAAATATTGAAAGTCTGCAAACTCAAATCATCACCAGAAAAAATGAAGTCTCTGATGTGTGCCAACATTTGAAGACCTTTCAAGAAGAAATGCGCCAACAAATGAAGACCTTTCAAGAAGAAATGCGCCAACAAATGAAAACCTTTCAAGAAGAAATGTGCCAACAAATGAAGACCCTTCAAGAAGAAAACTACACGCTGTGGAATATCATAGATGAAATGGAGCAGGATAAACGAATGAATGAAATCATTGTGACAGGGCACCGAATTAAACCAAGATCCTATGCGAAAGCTGTGAATAATGAAGGTGAACCAGATGAAATGGATCTTGTCTCGGCAGAACAGCAAGTAGTCAACTTCCTGCAAACAAAGGAAATTGAAATCGACATTAATACCATCGAAACATGCATCCCACTGAACAGAAGAGACAACAACGCCACTCCAGTTGTGCTTGTGAAATTTGTAAACAGAAAATCTAAAATGGCATTGCTGAGACAGGGAAAGAAGCTGAAGGGAACAAATGTGTACATGAATGAGCATCTCACTAAACGTAATGCTGGAATCGCCAAGAAAGCACGCGACTTGAGAAAGCAGGGAAAAATCCAGGGAACTTGGAGCGCCAACTGTAAAATCTACATCAAGCTGAATGGAGGTCCAGAAGCAAGAGTAATTGTTGTCAATGACATCAAAGACCTGGACAAATTTTAAGTTTACACAGCTTCCACAATAACGATGATAATGGACTCTGACAGAAAACAAGCACCTAAATTCAACATCAACACTACCATACTGCAAGGGACGACTAAAAAAGAAGACTCAGATTCAGGACTGCATCCATCTACACTTATAGAAATTATTGAAACGACATCAAAGATTGTAGAGCAAGGAAATATGGAACTACAAAACTTCTGCAACAAAGAGCACAAAAACCAGGATTTGGAAAACGATATAGATCCAGATACAAATTTTTTTTCCCACATTAGTAATAATTGTTTTTATTACACAGATGAGCAATATAATAGCAACATTAAAAGTGACAACAAATTGTCAATTATTCATTTTAATAGCAGAAGCTTGTATGCAAACTACAACAACATTAAGAACTTTTTGGAACACATCAACGAACCCTTCAAAGTGATCGCCATCACAGAAACATGGATTGATGATAAAAAAGGAATAGATTTTGATCTGGAAGGATATGAACTAAACTATATTAACAGAACCAACAAAAATGGAGGAGGAGTAGCTGTGTATGTGATGAAGAACCTGAACTACAAAGTGGTAAAAAACATGTCATTTGCTATAGATAACATCTTAGAATGTATTACCATTGAAATATGTCAGGAAAATAGCAAAAACATAGTAATTAGTTGTATATACAGATCACCTAAGTCAAGTATAGAAACATTTGAAGAATGGATCAAGGCAACTTACATGGACAATGGTAAAAAAATAATTTTCTTATGCGGTGACTTTAATATTGACTTATTGAACCCTAACAAGCAAAAGTTTATTGATGACTTCATTGATACAATGTACAGCATCAGTTTATATCCTAAAATCACAAAGCCAAGCAGAATCACAGGACACTGTGCCACGCTTATTGATAATATTTTTACTAATGATTTTGATAATAACACTACAAGTGGTTTACTTATAACCGACGTTAGTGATCATCTGCCAGTTTTTACAATATATGATGGAAACTGTAAAAAGAACACGGAAGACAAAAGGACATTTCAAAGACTGTGCACAGAGAAGAGGATGATTGCTTTCAAAATGGAGCTACAAAAGCAAGATTGGGACAATGTGTACAATGAAGAAGAGGTTGATGAAGCATATGAATATTTCTTAAACAAGTTCATAATACTTTATGACAAACATTGTCCATGGAGACAACTCAGTAGTAAACAGAGAAAGAATAATCAACCATGGATGACAAAAGGATTAAAAAATGCTTGTAAGAAGAAGAATACGCTATATAGAAAATTTATAGTACAAAGAACTACTGAGGCAGAAGTTAAGTACAAAAAGTATAAAAACAAGTTAACAAACATACTACGATCATGTAGAAAAGAATATTACAGTGAATTATTGGACAGGAACAAAAATAATATGAGAGCAACATGGGGCATTCTCAATAGCATTATTAAAAATGGCACTAAGAGGGATTACCCCCAATACTTCTTAGACAGAAATAAACATAATGACAACATAAAGGAAGTAGTTGAAAGCTTTAATAACTACTTTGTAAATATTGGACCAAAATTGGAAGAAAGGATTCCAGACCCAGTTTCAATTGAGGACTATTATGATACCATAGAGCGAAATCCCAACTCCATGTTCCTCAGTAATGTGACACAGGAGGAAATAGTTAAAATTGTGAAAAAATGTAAATCAAAGACTTCAACTGATTGTAATGGAATTGATATGGATACGATAAAAAAGGTGATTGATGAGATCTCAGGACCATTAATGTATATTAGTAACCTATCATTTCAAACAGGTACATTTCCAAACAAAATGAAAATAGCTAAAGTTGCACCAATTTATAAGACTGGTGATAAACATCTATTTACAAATTATAGACCTGTTTCTTTACTTCCACAATTTTCTAAAATCATTGAAAAACTGTTCAATAACAGATTAGAGAGTTTCATAAATAAATATAGAATACTCGAAGAGAACCAATATGGATACAGAGCTAATGTTTCAACTTCAATGGCTTTAATTGAAATCACAGAAGAAATTACCAATGCAATAGATAATAAAAAATGTGCGGCAGCAGTGTTTATGGATCTAACTAAAGCATTTGACACAATTAATCACAATATTTTAATAAAAAAACTGGAACGATATGGCATCAGAGGGTTAGTCTTAAATTGGATAAGAAGTTATCTAACGAACAGGAAACAATACGTGAAGCTAGGCGAACATACTTCTACAATGCTAAATATTTCCTGTGGTGTACCTCAGGGATCAATACTGGGACCTAAATTATTCAATCTCTATATAAATGACATTTGTAAAGTTACAAGAGATTTAAAGTTAGTATTATTTGCGGATGATACAACAGCCTTTTGTTCAGGAGAGAACACACAGTGGATAATACAAATAATAACAGAAGAAATGAACAAATTAAAAAAATGGTTTGACAAAAACAGACTATCATTGAATCTCAGTAAAACTAAAATAATGCTATTTGGTAACAGTAGAAAAGAAAGTCAAACACAAATACAAATAGACGGAATAGAAATTGAAAGAGTAAATGAAACCAAATTTCTAGGTATAATGATTGATGATAAATTGAACTGGAAATCTCATGTAAAAAATATACAACATAAAGTTGCAAGAAATACATCAATAATGAATAAAGCCAAATATTTTCTAGACCAAAAATCACTTTATATTCTCTACTGCTCACTAGTGTTACCATATCTGAGTTACTGTGTAGAAATATGGGGAAATAATTACAAAAGTACACTTCATTCACTAACAGTGTTACAAAAAAGATCAGTTAGAATAATACATAATGTTGGATATAGAGAACATACAAACCCTTTATTTATTGAATCAAAGATACTGAAATTCCACGACATAGTGGAATTGCAAACAGCTAAGATTATACACAAAGCAAACTATAACCTGCTTCCCAAGAATATACAACAATTCTTCTCAACAAAAGAAGAGAAATATAATCTTAGAGAAAAATGTAATTTAAAACATTTGTACGCACGTACAACACTTAAAACCTTCAGTATATCAGTATGTGGAATTAAATTATGGAATGGATTAAGCAAAGCAATCAAACAATGTACTAATATGATCCATTTCAAGAAACTCTTCAAACTGGAAGTGTTAACAAAGTACAAAAATGAAGAACCATGATAAACATTCTGATTTTACTCACACATTCATTTTCAAAGTAATCTGATTTATCTCATCGTATGGATTAAAATTTAAGCAATTATTTATTTATTTATTTATTTGTATTGTGATTACTTATTACTTATGGAGTATACATTGTGAATACATTGAGAACAGGAAGTGAACAAAAGTTTTAGCAACTGTTATGTAAAGAAAAGGGGTAGGATTAAATAAGCTCTGCTTCTTCCTCCTCCTTTTCGAACATGTTGGAAAGAGAAACTGGAAATTGTGATGTATCATGTTGTATGCTTGCATGTTCGAAATAAACTCAAACTCAACTCAACTCAACTCAACTCATAAGCTCTTTGGAAATGAACCTGATAGAAAGACTGTAAAACATACCAGTGCCTCCATGCTGACAACACAAAAGACATAAAACAAGTTTATTGTTAAAATGGAGTAGTAAACGCACAGCTTGTGTTTCTAAATAGTTAACAGTTATATGCAATTCGGGAGCTTCATGTGAGGTAAGATGAAACCGGTACAGAATTTTATGAGACTTCCTGAGGCACCTTACGACACTCGCGGGGGCATCTCTGTACCATTCAGCCGGACATAAGGACTAGACCGAGTTTAAACTCACACAGCTGGCGTCTGAGTTGACATGAAGTCTTCCAACATGAGGCCAATAATTGGCGACTACTCTGGTGCTGCTAGTACATTATTTTCACCGTCCGTACGCCAGCCTTTCCACTGGGAAGGTTTTTTTCGCCTATGTGGCTTGTTATAAGTTGAGAGCCTATGCTGTTGGCCTTTCTTACAGTAAGCATCCTCAGATCCAACAACATAGTAAAAAAGCATGTCCCAAATCAAGGGCATAAAGAAGAGCATTCAAGACAACAGACTGCTGGTATTCGATAAGAAATTCACAATTCGATTTGATACAAACTCAACTTTACACTAAGACACTGAACAAAATGTGTTGGAATCATAAAGTGGGACGATGAAAAATATTTTTTTTCTGTAAACTAATGAAAACATTATTTATTGCCAGTCAGAAAAATTATCTTAAACAATTCACCCTATCCTTGTTTGCGAATGACTGAGCATTTCATGGAAGCTGTTTTTATACCCAATCATGGTACCCACCTGTTCCTAATTAGCCCTTTCACCTGTGGGATGTTCCAAATAAGTGTTTGATGAGCATTCCTCAACTTTCACAGTCTTTTTTGCCACGTGTGTCAGCTTTTTTGAAACATGTTGCAGGCATTAAATTCCAAATGAGTTAATATTTGCAAAAAATAACAAAGTTTACCAGTTCACCACCTTACAAAGACAGAACCAGTCCATTATTTTACAGTTGGTTTATTTCAATTGAGTGTGCCAAAAGACAAACATAAAAAAAACATTAAATCAAGCTTATTAATTAATTTGTAGTTGACTGATGTATTGCATTTGATATTTGATATCCTACAACTTATGTGTCTATATGTCTCGCAAATTAGTTCTGCAACTTCAGCAAAATAATTTGAAAAATAAATACAAGTCAATCACCTCTGCTCCATGCAATTGCGACAATTTTGAGAAAGGTGAAGGACCAGCCTAGATTACATAGTAGGGAATGGTTAATGATTTCAGAGGAGTTGAGACCATGGTCAGCAAGAAAAGCATAAATAATATACTTGGCTGTATGGCTTGAGATGCTGCCTTGAGGTCCCCCTGCTCAAGAACACACTTCTACAGGCCAGTCTGAAGTTTTGTAATGAAACATTGAATGATTCAGACAAGGTTTTGGAGAATCTGATGTGGCCAAATAAGACCAAAACTAAACTATTTGGCATCATCTGGACTCACCATGTCGAGAGGGAAAAATATGCTGAAAATTACCCTAAAAATGCCAACTCCAAAGTCAAACAGGTAAAAACTAGGGCTGTAAATCGCTTTGTAATGGACAATTCTATCCGCATCAAGATACATGGGTTCCGATGCGATATAAAAAATTATTTATTTATAAAACAGAACGATTCGATGCAATGTTGATTATGTTCAAAAACTAATCAATAATATTCAATTTAGTGTATTAACGATTCGATTCTATGGTTTGACATTTGTTGATGGACGTATTCTTTTTTAAAACCCAAAAAACATAGGCATTCCTTCTGTGAGTACTCTCCTTTTGTTTGAGGATAAATAGTTAGGACATTGGCAACATCCAAGCTCTCAGACAAGATCTATCCAAGCTAAGTCTGAGCATGAACTGACGCCTACAGGTTCTAGCGAATATCTTGACTGGGGGGCAGGATTCCCAGGACAAGAATGGGAAGTTACGTGTGTTGTGGAGTTGAAAGGGGAAAGGAAAGTTGCAAGAAAAGGGAGCAACACACGGATATTGAGCCCTTTGTATGAGAATGTTGCATTTTGAGAAATAGAGAAAGACAAAATGGGAATCTGTCTGAGCCTCCATCACTTGGGATGTTGCAATATTGAGGGACGTCACAGCACGAAGACGTTCGGTGGTGTTGATGATACGTATCTTGTGGGTAAATATTTGCGGGGAAGCTGTGACTCTTGCGTTGTTTTAAAGATAAACTGTCTACTTATTGCTAGTCTTTGCGGAACACGGACCGTCTATTCTCGTCTCCAGTTATGTAAGTAACGTAACAAGCGTGTGACTCTTCATGGACAACCCTGGCTCGTGTCATTTTGAAGACAAAAACCTTAAACTGATTTCTAGTTCAGTGCCATAATGGGTTCATGTGTATACACAAAATTAACCCGAAGATTCACAGCTGAACCTTAGGGTTTGAGGGGGCTGTAACCGGCGTAGCCGAACCAGCCACTTCTCGAAACAGATGTCTGGCTGCATAGGTTTATCATCAGCAACCCTAGTAAAAATATTCTGCATTGGAACTTTATTTTTTCTGGCGGTACAGGAGTAATACTTCCCATCTTTGAGGTGTCGACAAACAGGGCCATGTATTGTAGAATCTTGGATTAAAACCTCATGGTCTCAGAACACCAAATATGTATTTTTGTAGATGACTATAAAACATATGGCCAAGGCAACAATGGAGCGACTCAAGAAGAAGCGAATTAAGTGCATAGAGAGACCCAGCCAGTCTCCGGACCGTAACCCCATAGAAAACCTGTAGAAGGAGCATAAACTTCCTCAAAACTTTCAGTATATGAATAGTGTCTGTAAAGTGGAATGAACCAAAACCCCTCCTAAGATTACAGGAACTGTCTGACCTCTATACTCATTTAACTTGAGGATCAAAAACACAATAGACTACTAATTAATACAAATAAAAATACAAATAAAAATCATACAATTTTCTCTGGATTTTTTAATATTCTATCACTTTTGGTTAAAATAAACTGACCAAAGAAATTAGTCCATGATCTTGTAAGCAAGTTAACTCACAAAATCAAATCAGTTTAAACAACCATTCCCCGGCTGTTACATGATATCACCAAATATGCTTTTTTTGGGGTTTTTTTTACCTGGCATGGCGTGCACCAGGTCTCCACACAGCACCATAAACCTTGGCCGAGGTCGGAGCTGATTCATGGCCGCCACCGCTTGTTTGGTGAGATCAACTTCCTCTGTCCATTCATCTCCTCCACCATCGCAATCGCCCTCTCTCCAGGCCTTCATCAGTCCAAGCTGGGGGTCTGCAGCCTGAATGAAGTAGAAGGGGCCGGTCCACTCATGCTCAATATCTGTGGGAGAGCAAAAAAAGACAAATGGTAGAATGGAAGAGCTGGGGTGATTCTCTAATTTATGTGTAATTTAAACTTTGATGTGTAAAACTTTTTTACAAGACGACAACAAAATCTTAGCCATTTATATCTATGTATATCCATCCATTTTTCTAGCGCTTATGGTGCCTATCTCAGCTACAATCGGGCAGAAGGCGGTGTACACCCTGGACAAGTCACCACCTCATCTTAAAAAGGTACACACACACACACACATATACACATATATATATATATATATATATATATATATATATATATACAGGGTTTCCCACATATTCATTTATCTGTGGCAGCCCGCCACAAAAGAATTACGGCCGCAACAAATAAAAAAAAAAAAAATAAAATAAAAAAAAAATATATATATATATATATATATATATATATATATATATATATATATATATATATATATATATATATATATATCTATATACAGGGTTTCCCACACATTCATGTATCTGTGGCAGCCCGCCACGAAAGAATTACGGCCGCCACAAATAAAAAATATATATATATATATCCGGCTTTTGACTTGCTCATAAAAGCAATGGGACTGTCCGTGAATATGTTAATATTATATAAATATGTATATAAACATGTATATAAAGTGTTGTAATTGTATTCCAACTCCGCGTTCTTCTTGGTCATCGCCGCCGCCGTGTGTATATATAAATATATATATATGTATGTGTGAAAAAGTGGTAGTAAACTTCAAGAAATGTAGATGGAAATGTGTTACAGCAGAAAGTAAGAAAATTACCAAGTAGCTCATTAAGAGTCAGGAGACAGCATAATACTATGTTGTCTTTTGCTGAGGAGCAGCCTGTCGTACACGTAAGGACAGGGCTTGTCAACCCATATATCGGCTGTGTCAATACCAAGGGTTGTATCAGTAAATGATATTAAGGTTATTTGATCGATATTTTCATCCCACAATCCATCCATCCATGTTCTTCCGCCTATCCGAGGTCGGGTCAAGTACAAGACTTGAACTCCTCCACTTGGCGATCTCCTCCCAAACTTGGAGATGGCACTCCAACCTTTTCGTGGTGAGAAACATGGACTTGGTCTTAGAGGTGCCGATTCTCATCCGTGTCGCTTGCTTCACAATCGGCTATAAACCGATCAAGTGAGAGCTGAACATCATGGCCAGATGAAGCCATCGGGACCACATCTTCTGCAATAAGCAGAGCCCTAATCCTACAGCTACCAAACCGGATCCCCTCAACGCCTTGACTGTGCCAAGAAAGTCTGTCAATAAAAATTGTGAACAGAACTGGTGACAAAGGGCAGCCCAGGAGGAGTCCAATCCTTAATGGAAATGGATTAGACTTACTGCCAGCAATTGCTGACCAAGTTCTGACACCGATCATACAGTGAGCGGACCACCAAAATCAAATGGTCCGATATTTTCATTTGCACAAAATCATTTTATTGTCATTTTTGATGATAGTAACAAATTTCAAAAACACATGAGTACTATGAGGGACAAATTAAAGGATTTAAAAGAATAGTACATGTTAGTTTTTGCTTGTTTTCTTTTTGTGTACTAATGACTTTGTTTTGCCCAAACAATAGTACTGTATGTAATAAAAGAGAATAAAAAATAGAATAGATCTTTATTGTCATTGCAAAAGTACAATGAGATTTAATGTTTTGGTACAGTCCCACTAAGAGCAGACATACGTTACAGGGGAGTACAAGACGAGACTGCCAATGGATCATAGACTTACGGCGCTCCTTAAAAAAATGAGAAAAGGGTTACATTGGGAGAGGGGAGGAGTAAAAAAATATAAGTCTAAGGCTAGACCCTCAGGAGGGGTCCAGACTGAGTCCAGAAAAAAAAACTCACATAGCATGGCACACATTTAGACATGGTATACATATCACACCAACTTGCAACAGAGGGAGGGAGATGTTGTTGACAATAAAAAGACTGGCCCAAAAAAACAAAGGCAAATGAAGTTCCCCTTGTTTAATGCAAATGGACAGATTCCGGGAGAAGGGGTTTACAACTGCTTTCTTCTCCACTCATTTAGTTTCACGAGGAATAACAAGCAGTAATGTAGTTACAGGCTGCTGTGATTGTGGCGCATCTGCATGCTACACAGATCCCCTACTTCAGCAGGCGCCCTAAACTGCTTAGCATCCTCTGTGTTTAACATGCTCTCCGTGTACAGTACCTCTCTTTTAAACGAGACTGTGATAATGATGTCCTCAAGCGAAACTTGATTGAACAAGAAAACGTCTGATTGGGTTTTTTGGGAGGTGTGTGTGGGGGGGATAATGCTAGCTTAACAATGATCCCCGTGAATGTAACTGACGTTTTTTGGAAGGGATGAGGTGGAACGTATTCAACACTAACAGAAATTACTGGAACCTCACATTTTAAATGAGAAAAAGGGAAAACATGACAAAGTAGTTTGCAGGGCGCATCATCAAATATCTATATAGCATCAAAGAGCTAAAATATTTTTCTTTATCTTTAGTTAGAGACGTGCCAGTTATCGTCCATCCATCAATATTGTCCAATTTTTATGAAGATGTATGTGGTCGCCATTATTATTGCTGTTAAACGCCGATCCCTTCTGTTTGATGTGATATTTCTTTTTAGTCCCTAGCAAGCAGCTAATTGTGTGCCTCCATACACAGTGAGGAGCCTCTTCCCTAAGTTAATAATAATCACCTCCATTACAGCAAATAAATGTAATTCCTTGAGTATTGTTATTAAGTATCATTATCACGTATTAGGAGGAGGGGGAGGCTAAAAACAAACACCGTAAAAAAGCATGTCTGCTCATGACTTCTGATAGCTACGCTAGCTTGAAACAACTCAAGAAAAAAATTCTTATTACACTTCAAGTATTGCATTTGGAAGCGTGTTACAGCAGAAAGTAAGCAGTTATTAATAGGTAATTAACTAAAATAATAATAAGACTCTAGAGCAGGTTCGGGCAAATTGTGGCCTGCGGGCCGTATGGAGCCCTTTATTCTTTTCAACCCGACCCACTAAACATTGTAAAATTATTCTTTTAAACCTTTACCATCAAACTGGAGCTTTGTGGCGCATTTTTCAAATTACTGTAAGTCTTGAACCGAAAAGAGTTTTCCAACGGTTGGAATCTGCGCATTTGAGTGATATACAGGTCATTACGGTAAACTACGTCACAGCCGCTCCAAGCAGACAAGGCAAGTGTGAGCAGGTTTGTTTACAGCAGCCGGCCTGAAACGTGAGTGTCAGGGAGGAACATGGAAGTAAATTTCTACAACAAAGTTTTGCTCTGCAGAAAAGTGATATTAAATGAATTATTATTTTATGGATCAGTGAGTGTTTTTTTGGTAATTTGCATTCATGTTTTGCCGTGTTTATTGCATATTTTTAACATTTTGCTATATTGTAAAGGATTGATCTCGAGACAGTAGTCTGTGAAGTAAAGATAGACATATCTTCTGAGTATTCACTGTTTTATCGTTTTTAGCATTCAATCGGTCATATTGTAAGTGTTTGTATTGTGTGTTTAACTTTTGCCCTTTTCTACGGCATTTTAGGAATTTCTTTCACTAATGCTAAAAAACCTACACGCGTAAAGTGTTCCTTAAAAGGGGAACAAGCACACATACAACAAAGTACGTGACACTTTTTATAGCTAGAACAGGGGTGCCCATTACGTCGATCGCGAGCTCCTGGTCAATCGGGGAGGGAGTGTCAGTCAATCGCCAGCCAGACATTAAAAATATAGACCAAACATTTGCTATCATCAATTTTTACCAAGACGTCACTTTCGTCACTTGATTGACATTAACGGCATCCGAGCATCTTCTGAGATGACCCTGGCTGCTGCGAGCTCATTATTAAGAAAAAAATACCGACAGGATGGCGAGAAACACTTTTTATTTCAACAGACTCTCGCGCCGTACCTGCACAGTTCCTATCTTCACAATAAAAGTGCTGCTTCATACTGCCTGCGCTAACAAAACAAGAGTCTCAGAAACCTGGTAAACGACAGTTTGCCTCCAATGTATTTCTTGTAAAGTGTATAAAAACAAGTACAGAAGCTGGACAAATTACAGTTGTGATCAAAATTATTCAACCCCCACACAATTTTGATGTTTTAGCAAGTTGGATATTTATTCCGTATTTTGTTTATAGTCATATCAAATAACGATGTGTCAAATAGACAAATCCAACTTAAATTGTAACACTGTAGTTTACAAAATACCAAAAAAGGGCATTTTTCTTAATATCTCATTGGCAAAATTATTCAACCCCCTAGTTACATGCATCTTTAGTACTTAGTAGAACACCCTTTGGCAGTAATTACATCCTTCAAACGTGATACATAACCGGACACAAGCTTCTTGCAACGATCTACAGGTATTTTAGCCCATTCCTCTTGGGCAAAGGCCTCCAGTTCATCCATATTCTTGGGCTTGCGTGCTGCCACTGCCTTCTTCAAGTCCCACCACAGGTTTTCTATAGGATTTAGGTCTGGCGACTGTGAAGGCTGCTCCAGAGTCTTCCAGCCCTTCTTCTGCAACCACTGTGATGTTGATTTGGAGGTATGCTTGGGATTGTTGTCCTTTTGGAAGGTCCAACGTCTCCCAAGCCTCAGATTTGTCACTGACTTCATGACATTTGCAGCTAATCTATCCTGGTAGGAATTAGAATTCATAATGCCTTGAACGCGTTGGAGATTCCCGATACCTGAGACAGAGAAACAGCCCCAGAGCATAATTGACTCCCCACCATGCTTAACAGTAGGAAAGGTGTTCTTCTCTTTGTAAGCTTCATTTTTTTCTCCTCCAGACATAACGTTGATTCATAGGCCCAAAGAGTTCCAGTTTTGTCTCATCATTCCATAAAACAGTTTCCCAAAACCTTTGGGGTTTGTCCAGATGATTTTTGGCATACTAGAGTCTATTTTCTTGTCCCTGGTAGTCAGAAGTGGGGTGCACCTGTGAGTTCTGGCATGGAGGCCTTCATTTCGTAGTCCGCGCCTTATTGTCTGGGACGAAACCTGCGTTCCCCTCTCTGCAATGCCCTGTTGTAGTTCCTCAACTGTTACCCGGGGGTTTTTCACCACAGTACGCTTCAAATACCGGACAGCAGTTGCACACAACATCCTCTTTCTACCACGCCCAGGTAGTGTTTCCACTGTCCCTTTAGCTTTAAACTTGCAAATTATGCTCCCAACTGTGTCTCTCGGAATGTGTAATGTCTTTGCTATTTTCTTATATACATATATTTTCTTATGAAGAGAAATTACCTCCTCTCTTGACTTCTTTGACCACTCCCTGGACTTCACCATGTTGCAAATGCACCATTGACCATCTCCAAGAAGCTGAGCGTCACAGTCTTTTTCAATGAGTTTACTTGTTGCTCGTTATGGTTCTAATGACATCTACAGGTGTTTTCAACACCTGATTGAAAAGACCTTATTCAAATTCTGTTCTTAAGAGTTATGATCTTCAATGGGTTGAATTATGTTGTCAATGAGATATTAAGAGAAATGACACTGTTTGGTATGTTACAAAATATAATGTTGTAATTCAAGTTGCATTCGTCTATTTAATGCATCTTTATTTGATATGACTATAAACAAAATACGGAATAAATGTCCAACTTGCTAAAATACCAAAATTGTGTGGGGGTTGAATAATTTTGATCACAACTGTAGAAGCCAAAAACCAACCGCTTTCATGTGGTATTGGACAGAAAGGAGGATTTTTTTTTTTTCTATTTCCTCCATTTGAAAATGCGGACAATATTAGCACTACTGTTTGATTCCAAACAATGCAAGTCATCAGAATCAGATAATAGACCAACTTATATTCTTGTCTTCATGAAATAAAGGAATCTAAATGTGTTAAACATGTTTGTATTATCATTAAACACCTTTAACTTGTTAACAAATACATCTCTTTCATAAATAAATTAATATAAATTATATATACATGAATGAGGTAGATCCCCTCGACTTGGTCAATTGAAAAGTAGCTTGTCTGAGGAAAAAGTGTGGGCACGCCTGAGCTAAAATATTGAGTCAAAAAACATTAGACACAAAGAAACTCCCGTTGTCATGTTAAAAATCTGAAGTAAAATAATAAGGCTGGTGAATATTGTCACTCAATCATCAGTCAGTCACTACTCTGTTACTCAGAAATATCCTGCTGTTATCAAATATATAGTACTGTGTGTGTGCATATGTGAACGCATGCACACAAACACACACACACACACACACACCCCCAGACATATTTTTACAGACAATAATTTCCCCTGCCTGGCATACAGAGAAGGTAATATAACAACTTTTAGTGTGTCAGCATTGTCACAGTCAGTACATGACATGTAAGAGTGGATCAATCCATAAATTTGTAGTGTCGCAATCAAGGTTAGTATCACTCCATGATCCATACTAGCATTATTAGATCGATATTTCTATTTTCTCAACATGATTCTTTATGTTGTTAAGTTTTATGTTTACAAATTTAGCAAATAAGTCCCTAAAAACAGGATTTGGAGACCAAGGATGAGGTCGGCTGCCTGTGCAGGATTACCATTGCAACCTTACTCTTTTCACAGCAGTATCTTGTAACGGACATTTACACGATGTTCGATCGAGGTAATTATGGTAACAGCTGAGCACCATGATCGAACTGAAATTAATCCCGATCATTAATCACGATCATGCAATCACCTAGCCCTAGCACTCGGGAGCAGAGAGGCCGGCGCCGGAGTCGCCATATTCTTTTAAAAAGTTTGTTGTGTTGCATCATCATTGTGCATCAGAGAGGCCTACATAAACAGGCAAGGGGCGGAGTTGAGTTTTCTCTTCTCTGCACCCGCACAGGGTGCAGAGAAGAGAAAACTGCTGTAACAAATGCATACCAAAGGATACAGGTGTGGCTGTGTTTTCTCAAATATTTATCTCTTTTTAAACTTAACCGGTATTAATTGTAATGCCAAGATACAGCCTGGCCCTAGTATGTTGTGTGTTTATATGTGCTTATGTTTGCTGAGGTGTTTTTCATAGTTTGGGATTGGCTTTTTTTCCCCTTCTCCCTCATTCTTGTTTTTTTCCTTTTCTTAGCGACCCATCAGCCTTCCAGTACTGTCTACCCCAGGCATAACTGCAATTCTATTTCTTGGATGGGTTGACTGTAAACACGTACTGTTGTACTGTCTGGGTGCAATGACAATTAAAGCATCTTGTATACAAATACTAGCTTTTGATTTTGTTTAGTAATTGTTTAGTTACTGTGTTTTGATCCCATGTCAAAACACAGTCAACAATACACAATAATTAAAAAAAAATCAAAAGCTATTATTTATTATTTATCAAGCTATTATTGAAAAAATCCCACATAATTTACTTAGTATATAAATAATAGCTTTTGATTTTGTTTAGTCATTGTTTAGTTACTGTGTTTTGAGCCCATATCACAACACAGACAATAATACACAATAACTAAAAAAAAATCAAAAGCTATTATTTATATACTATATAAATTATTTGTGATTTTTTTTTTCAATTTAAAAGTACATTTTAAAAAATGCAGTTAATACATGTCATTGGTATCAGTATCGGCCGATCACACTCATTAAATGATCTGAATCGGGAGCATAAAGCTGTGACCAGAACATCCCTACTGTAATTTTTGCAACACTTCTGCAACCAGATAATGACTAACATCAACAAGGGGCGGCATGGCTGCAGGTTTGCTCCCCACCTCTTGCCATCCAAATCACTGCCGTTGTGTCCATGGGCAGGACACTTCACCCTTGCCCCTAGTGCCGCTCACACTGGTGAATGAATGAACGAATGATGGGTGGTGGTCGGAGGGGCCGAAGGCGCAAATTGGCAGCCACGCTTCCGTCAGTCTACCCCAGACAGCTATGGCTACAAATGTAGAATACCACCACAGGTAAGAATGATGGGTTCTCCCTTCTCTGTGAAGCGGTTTGAATGTCTAGAAAAGTTCCATATAAATGTAATCTAGTGGTTCTCAACCTTTTTTCAGTGATGTACCCCCTGTGAACATTTTTATAATTCAAGTACCCCCTAATCAGAGCAAAGCATTTTTTGTTGAAAAAAAGAGATAAAGAAGTAAAATAAAGCACTATGTCATCAGTTTCTGATTTATTAAATTGTATAACAGTGCAAAATATTGCTCATTGTAGTGGTCTTTCTTGAAATATTTGGAAAAAAAGATATAAAAATAACTAAAAACTTGTTGAAAAATAAACAAGTGATTCAATTATAAATAAAGATTTCTACACTGAGGTAATCATCAACTTAAAGTGCCCTCTTTGGAGATTGTAATAGACATGGATTCATAAACTTAATTCTAAACATTTCTTCACAAAAAAAGAAATCTTTAACATCAATATTTATGGGACATGTCCACAAAAAAATCCTGCTGTCAACACTGAATATTGCCTTGTTGCATTTCTTTTCACAGTTTATGAACTTCATTCATATTTTCTTAAAACCTGTCTATCTGTGTTGGCCCTGCGATGAGTTAGCGACTTGTCCAGGGTGTACCCCGCCTTCCGCCCGATTGTAGCTGAGATAGGCGCCAGCACCCCCCGCGACCCCAAAAGGGAATAAGCGGTGGAAAATGGATGTAAAAATGGATTATTCAATAAATATATTCATAAAGGATTTTTGAATTGTTGCTATTTTTAGAATATTTAAAAAAAATCTCACATACCCCCTGGCATACCTTCAAGTACCCCTAGGGGTACGCGTACCCCCATTTGAGAACCACTGATCTAATCCATTATTATTATTATAAAAAACAGAAGAATATACAGCAAAAGTTATGTGGTGTGTATGTGTCTTATGTGGCGATACCCATGGTACCAGCTTGTGCGAATGAATTTTAGCAAAGTTTTGAAAGCCATGTCACTGTTCCATTAGCTTCTAGCATTATTTTGCTACCAGTTATTGTTGTTATGTCACTCGTTATCAAAGTTGGTGGTTTTTTTTGTTCTTTTTAAATAGACACAACATAGGGGATTGATCTTTATGCCGCAAGCCCATTTATTAGGGTTGCGGGTGAGCTACAGCCTTTATCAGTTGACTCTGGGCGAAAGGGGAGATACACCCTTGAGTAGTCATTAGTTAGTAACAGTGCATATATATACACCAACAATTCCCACTCACATTCACACCTGAGACTCTTGACTGTGAGGCGGACAAGCTAACCAAATAAAATCACACATGACTGAGTTGCATGGCACTCTTAAATAATCCTCTATGAGTTTTATAACTTACAGATCAGTATCTCTGTCTCCCTGTAGTCAGACGTATGAACTATTTTACAGACAGAGAAGAAGATAAAAAACACAGCACAAGGACTTGGAGGAGCCAGAACAGCTCCCCTGACAGGCTGAACATATCTTCAAACACAAATTGTACAATGTCCCGGGTGGCAGATGCTGAAGTCCAAAGAGAAGTAATATTCATTTGGAGATGAAAGAACTAAAGTTCTGCTTTTGTTGCAGTTGAGGAAAATTACTAGAACTGTGGATTGATTCTTTTGCATTGCTTTCCATCCATCCATCCATCTGTTTTGTACCGTGGGAGGGGGGGGGGGGGGGGGGGGGGTACACTGGAGCAGCTACAATCGAGCGGAAGGCGGGGTACACCCTGGACAAGTCGCCACCTCATTGCAGGGCGAACACAGATAGACAGACAACATTCACACTCACATTCACGCACAAGGGCCAATTTAGTGTTGCCAATCAACTTATCCCAGGTGCATGTCTTTGGAAGTGGGAGGAAGCCAGAGTACCCGGAAGGAACCCACGCATTCACAGTGAGGACATGCAAACTCCACACAGAAAGATCCCGAGCCCGGGATTGAACCCAGGACTACTCAGGACCTTCGTATTGTGAGGCAGACGCACTAACCCCTCTTCCACTGTGAAGCCCGCATTGCTTTCTACTGGTAATTTAAATTCTAAAATCAAAAAAAGGCAACAAACTCAACTGAGTAAATGTTTTTGTGTTATAGTACTTTTTCACAATTTGCTGTTCTCTAACAAGGAGCTAAACAGTGTGTGATCCAGGAATCAACTAATATATTTCCACACAGTATGTCTTTCTGTGACACACTAAACTCAGTGGAAATGTTAAGTAGTTTTAAGCCATGGTGTGATACAATACTGTTGTTTGTTTAAGGGAAGCTCAGGGCTGTACGCCTAGGCTTTTCACTAGGAGCACAGCTGCCCTGAAAAAACAAAAATTAGGAGCAAAGACAAAATTTAGGTGAAAAATGAAATGTTTTACAAACCCCGTTTCCATATGAGTTGGGAAATTGTGTTAGATGTAAATATAAACCGAATACATTGATTTGCAAATCATTTTCAACCCATATTCAGTTGTATATGCTACAAAGATAACATATTTGATATTCAAACTGATAAACATTTTTTTTTTGCAAATAATAATTAACTTTAGAATTTGATGCCAGCAACACAAGACAAATAAGTTGGGAAAGGTGGCAATAAATAATGAAAAAGTTGAGGAATGCTCATCAAACACTTATTTGGAACATCCCACAGGTGTGCAGGCTAATTGGTGTGCGGACAAGACTGAGGACAGCATGCGGCCCTTATTAGGGTGAAGGTTTCATGTTTAGAGAGGACACTAAAGGCACGTCCCTAGTGAGCATATAGATAGATAGATAGTACTTTATTGATTCCTCCAGGAAAATATAAAAAATATAGTGCTGCTATGCGCAGTGTAAATAAAAAAGTTGCCCACATGAACGCTCACTTTTGACATTCCGGTGAATCACACTGGAGAAGAGGGTATCGAATACGCACAACGGGGCAATAAAAGTCGGCTTTTACTGGTGTGCTAGTAATGCTAAAGGACAACGAGACTGACTTTGAAAATGAGGAGAGGGAATCTGGCGTGTTGGATGGAGAACTTGCCCAGCTGTTCATTTCGGACACAGAAGATGAGGACTTTGATCGATTTGTGGATGAGGACTGATCAAAAAATAATGTGAGTACATTGATAAATACTTCAATAAAGTACAACCAAACTCAGCTTTGCTCCTGCTGCCTTTTTAAAACGGCGTTCATGCATGGTAGCGTATGTTTTAAGCTAGCGTATGTTCAACCATGCCTGCGCCAAAAATATGCTGCACCTTATGCGTTAATAACAGAAATAGCACCCGTGACTGACACGGCGCTTTTTAATACGGTGCGCCCTATGGTCGCGATAATACAGTATAGTGGCTTCGATAACGGGAACCAGTTCTCAAAAAGGGATTCTAACCCAAAGAATCGGTTATTTTATAATCGAACAATTGGAAGAACTGGTTTCGAACATCATCCCTACTCATATGTGTGTTTATTTATGTATAAAATATATAGAGCAGGGGTCTCAAACTCAATTTACCTGGGGACCGCTGGATACAGAGTATAGGTGAGGCTGGGCCGCAAGAAAAGATTTCTTAAAAAAAATGTTTGCATACTCCTCAGCATGTCTAGTTGTACAATGATGTTTCGAATTGTATCCCTTGTGCACCCCAACTTTCTCTGTGCAAATAAGACACGTCGGGGTACCCCTGTGCTCAACAAAGAAATATTGCATCTCCCACTTTTTCTGGAATTGTCTTTGCTCATCACAAACCTTTCTCGTCACTGCAGGCTTTGAAAAAGACATGTTTGGGGTTGTGGAATACAGTATATTTGTATTTAGCCCTAGTGTGTGAATGTGAGTGTGAATGTTGTCTGTCTATCTGTGTTGGCCCTGCGATGAGGTGGCGACTTGTCCAGGGTGTACCCCGCCTTCCGCCCGACTGTAGCTGAGATATGCGCCAGCGCCCCCCGCGACCCCAAAAAGGGAATAAGCGGTAGAAAATGAATGAATGAATGAATGTATTTAGCCCACGCACGGAGAATAATGTTATTTTCGCAATGTGCGTCGTTACGCTTTTCCTCCCTACAGCAACACGGCGGTCGGCGGGAAAGTACCGGGATAGCGAGCGCAAAAAAGTGATGGCTCCCGGAGTGTTATCCTGGCATCATATAGAAATATATGTAGTGTTCATCGTGTGAGGCAATGCAAATTAAACAATAGAAAAAAAAATGTTTGAATAGGTCCAGGTTATCGGGGACTGTTATTACTGACGGACAGGTGTCGCAGTGTGACTGCAGCCAGGGACGTAAGAAAACCCTTGTCTCCATGGCAACATCTCTGTCGCTTTCACTCATTTTCCACTTTTCCACTAACGCAGGGGTAGGCAAACCAAAAAGTTGAAAGAGCCATTTTCGACCCAAATAACACAACACTGGCAAGCGCCATTCGTATAAAACTCTCGGGCCGCATTAACATTAAACTTTCATATTAAGGTGGGGGCCGCAAATTAACGTCTGTGATCCGTGTTATAGAGTGTATAATATTAATAGCTTGACAATCTATGTCCTCTGCAATTGACATTGATCTCTTTTGGTGTTTTTAATTTTTCAATACAAATTGCAAAACAAAATTGTCCACAAGTATGCTCAACTCAAATGTCACTTTCACAAGTTCTCAGCAAGATGTAAAAACTATATGCTTATCATGAATAATAGAGTTGTAAAACATTTTTGTGTAAAAGGTGCTATATGTAGTAATGTGCTTGACATTCAGCATCAAAGGTTGGAATTGGGGGTTAAATCACTAACAATTATTCCCGGGCGCAGCCATCGCTGCTGCTCACTGCTCCCTCACCTCCCGGGAGGTGATCAAGGGTGATGGGTTAAATGCAGAGAAGAATTTCGCCACACCTCGTGTGTGTGTGACAATCATTGGTACTTTAACTTCTAATATTTAAACTTTATTTAACTAAAGTGTTTATCTAATGCAGTTGTTTTGGGGCAATTATTTATTCAACATATGTTTTGGTTTTGGGTCTGTGCCACCATGAAAAACAGAAAATAACGTTGTCAATAAATCAGCACATTGTAAGCACCAGTTAAAACTAACTAAATGTAGCATTGACACACAAGCACAACTACAAACCCCGTTTCCATATGAGTTGGGAAATTGTGTTAGATATAAATATAAACGGAATACAATGATTTGCAAATCCTTTTCAACCCATATTCAATTGAATGCACTACAAAGACAAGATATTTGATGTTCAAACTCATAAACTTATTTTTTTTTGCAAATAATAATTAACTTAGAATTTCATGGCTGCAACACGTGCCAAAGTAGTTAGGAAAGGGCATGTTCACCACTGTGTTACATCACCTTTTCTTTTAACAACACTCAATAAACGTTTGGGAACTGAGGAAACTAGATAATGAAGCTGTGAAAGTGGAATTATTTCCCATTCTTGGTTTATGTAGAGCTTCAGTTGTTCAACAGCCTCTGCTGTCGTATTTTACGCTTCATAATGTGCCACACATTTTCCATGGGAGACAGGTCTGGACTGCAGGCGGGCCAGGAAAGTACCCGCACTCTTTTTTTACAGAGCCACGCTGTTGTAACACTTGTCTTGCTGAAATAAGCAGGGGCGCACATGATAACGTTGTTTGGATGACAACATATGTTGCTCCAAAACCTGTATGGACCTTTCAGCATTAATGGTGCCTTCACAGATGTGTAAGTTACCCATGCCTTGGGCACTAATACACCCCCGTACCATCACAAATGCTGGCTTTTGAACTTTGCGCCTATAACAATCCGAATGGTTATTTTCCTCTGTTCTGGAGGACATCACGTCCTCTGTTTCCAAATATAATTTGTAATGTGGACTCGTCAGACCACAGAACTTTGCATCAGTCCATCTTAGGTGAGCTCAGGCCCAGCCAACCCGGCGGCGTTTCAGGATATTATTGATAAATGGGTTTGGCTTCTCATAGTAGAGCTTTAACTTGCACTTACAGATGTATCAACCAACAGTAGTTACTGACAGTGGTTATATGAAGTGTTCCTGAGCCCATGTTTTGATATCCTTTACACACTGATGTCAGTTTTTGATGCAGTACCGCCTCAGGGATCAAAAGTCCGTAATATCATCGCTTACGTGCAGTGATTTCTCCAGATTCTCTGAACTTTATGATGATTTTACGGGCCGTAGATGGTAAAATCCCTAAATTCCTTGCAAAAGCTCGTTAAGAAATGTTGTTCTAAAACTGTTCGACAATTTGCTTACAAAGTGGTGACCCTCACCCCATCCTTGTTTGTGAATTACTTAGCATTTCATGGAAGCTGCTTTTAAACCCAATCATGGCATCCACCTGTTCCCAATTAGCCTGCACACCTGTGGGATGTTCCAAATAAGTGTTTATTGCCATCTTTCCCAACTTCTTTGTCACGTGTTGCTGGCATCAAGTTCTAAAGTTAATGATAATTTGCAAAAAAAATATTTGAACATCAAATATGTTGTCTTTGTAGCATATTCAACTTAACATGGGTTGAAAAGTATTTGCAAATCATTGTATTCCGTTTCTATGTACATCTAACACAATTTCCCAACTCATATGGAAACGGGGTTTGTAGATACAGTCATACTGAAACAGCAACACAGAGTACTATATCAGCCATTAATGACAGCAAAACTGACCTCTTTTGCCTGGTTTAAATGAAAGTGATAAATATTGAACCACTAAAATGTTACCGCTATAGTTTAGGACAGACCCTGACTTCAACTTGTTATGGCTTTAGCACTAGAGCTACCCTGCAAGTTTCATAACAGCGCTTAAAGCAGCTAACAATACGCGATTACCTTCAGTAAATCCACGGAATGTTCGATGCTTCGCCCTGAGAAATATATCCTCCGCTTGAGCCATAGTGTTCATAGACTGTTTCACGCCTGTGTCGCCAAATACTGCGCCGCCAGGCAGCTTCTGTCCTGTCCCGTCCTGTCACGGTCGTTGTTGTTCAAGCTGCTAAAGCTAACCTGGTGACGATCATATCGGTGATCCATTACAATGTCTGGCTCCTTGCACGTCTCTCCCAGGAGGGGCAACCGATACGTTGATCCCGATCTTAGAGGTGGTGTGAGTCAATCGCCAGTCACCGATAAAATATATATTACCATTTTTTTATTTTTATAAATAAACCTTTATTTATAATATGCGACATTTATATAAATCAAGTAATACAAAACAGTCAAAACAAGTAGAGAAACAGTACAACAGTACAAAATAGCACCAGGTGGGGATAGGTTGATTGGCAACACTAAATGGGCCCTAGTGTGTGAATGTGAGTGTGAATGTTGTCTGTCCATCTGTGTTGGCCCTGGGATGAGGTGGCGATTTATCCAGGGTGTACGCCGCCTTCCACCCAATTGTAGTTGAGAGAGGCACCAGCGCCCCCCGTGACCCCAAAGGGAATAAGTGGTAGGAAATGGATGGATGGATGGTAAACTCAATAAAATAACTAAAATAGAATACAACATATATATATATATATATATATATATATATATATATATATATATATATATATATATATATATAAATATATATATATATATATATATCAATGTTTACTTATATAGCCCTAAATCACTAGTGTCTCAAAGGGCTGCACAAACCACCACGACATCCTCGGTAGGCCCACATAAGGGCAAGGAAAACTCACACCCAGTGGGACATTGGTGACAATAATGACCCAGTGGGACGTCGGTGACATATATATATATATATATATATATATATATATATATATATATATATATATATATATATATATATATATATATATATATATATATATATATATATATATATATATATGTGTATATATATATATATATATATATATATGTATATATATATATATATATTTATATATATATATATACATATATATATGTATATATATATATATATATATATATATATACAGATATATATATATATATATATATATATATATATATATATATATATATGTAACAAAATGTAAAGCCATAGACTCTCACAGGTTCCGTCAATAACCCAAATTTGGCACACAGCATCATAGTTTTCACATATTTTTGGTTGTTAGCGGTAGAGAGTGTTTTAAAGTAGAGATCTAATTCTTTTTTTAAAGGCACAAAAAACAGGTCGGGTATGGAGAAACTTGCACTTATGAATACAGTATTTCCTTGAATTGCCGCAGGGCATATAATATGCGCCTGCCTTGAATTACTGCCGGGTCAAACTCGCTTCCCAAAATAATTAGAGCATGCTTAGTATTACCGCCTGGTAAAACTCGTCACGTCACGAGTGACACTTCCCCTGTCAAAATTTTCAAAATGGAGGAGTCTGATTTCAATACCGGTAATTTGAAATCGTATGAAGGGAAAAAGATTAGGAGTTATTCAGTAGGATTTAAGGTCCAAGCTTACATCACACTCAAATTTTTACTGCATACCTTTGGTAAGTGCTGGAGTGAGAAGAGGTTTTAAAATATTAAAGTGCATGCTTACTTTCACCGCATGCCTTTGGTAAGCGGAGGAGTGAGAATGGGTTTCAAATTAATTAGCTCCCCGGCGGCAATTAAAGGAAATACAGTATATAACTTGAACAAAAAATTTAAATTACATATCATTAATCTTTATTAATATATGACGTCACGTGATCGACATACAAGAGCAAGCAAGCAAGAGTTGTGTGTGATGGCAGGGGCGCGAGAATGACTTGTTATTTCAACACAGAGCTCTCCTATCAGTATGTCGAACTAAATTATTAAATGGATTAAGCAAATAAGTCAAACTACAAGTACTAATGTGATCCAGTATAAGAAACTATTTGAACTCAATGTAAAAGAAAGTGGCAGCACGGTGAAAGAGAGGTTAGTGTGTCTGCCTCACAATACGAAGGTCCTTAGTTAAAGTAATTATAACATTATAATTGTGTAGCTGTTTTTACATCGTAAATATTATTGTATTTGGATAGAAATTTCAGGTTATGAAATCGTGTAGATAAAACACGTGTAAATAAAACAGGCCCTATACTTGAGTGCATATGTATGTGTTTGCCAGCCCCTTCCCCCAGTGTATGCTAAACACATTCTCTTGTATATTTGCAGACAGCCAGGCTCTCAAAGATTGGTGGATATGACTTAAAGAGCTGTTTAAGCACCATCATGGACAGGTATTTTCCTCTTTCTCTTTATATATATTAAAAATAGGCGATGTAAGACCCAAATTCTAATCTATGAGTGCTAGATCGGGAATTATAATAATGCAAAATTCCGTACTTTTTGGCCTGCATGTATGACTTGCGTGTTCAATTTCAGGCTCATGACAAATGAATTAATGTCCAATCTGAACATGAAGGGGAGAGGGGGAAAAAATAGCTTTGCCGAGACGAAGCTGCTCGATTTAGTCACAGGTGAGTTTGTGTGTGTGTTTAATAATTACATTAACTTGATTGGGGTAAATCACATGCACCCTTAATTAATTTGTATTCTTTTTTCCTGTTTACAGCTAGTGTCTTGGATACCCAGAAGGGGACCGAAACGATGGTCCATGATGCCATAAAAAATAAACTGAAATATGCCCCTGGACGGAAGGGAGGAATAGGATGGGCATCAAAGGCTAAATAAATAATTATATCGATTGACATTCTCCATTTTCTTTGTACTTTATTTTAATTTTGCATTAACAGGATTCAGCCTGGAGCTATATATGCACTATGTTTTGTTGTCTTTAATTATATTAATATATTGGTTGATATTACGTTGATAATTGGTTGCTTGATCTTAGGTTGAAACTGAAAGTTGAATCAACGTTGAAACATTGACGTTGATTCAACGTCGGTATTTAAACGTTGATCCAACTTTCATTTTCAACCCAAATCCAACGTTATTTCAACACGGAAAAGTAACGTTGTTTCAACGTTGATTAAACGTCTCTGTTAGGTAGAAACTGAAAGTTGAATCAACGTTGAAACATTGACTTTGATTCAACGTCGGTATTCAAACGTTGATCCAACTTTCATTTTCAACCCAAATCCAACGTTATTTCAACACGGGAAAGTAACGTTGTTTCAACGTCGATTAAACGTCTCTGTTAGGTAGAAACTCAAAGTTGAATCAACGTCAAAACATTGACATTGATTCAACGTCGGTATTTAAACGTTGATCCAACTTTCATTTTCAACCCAAATCCAATGTTCTTTCAACACGGGAAAGTAACGTTGTTTCAACGTTGATTAAACGTCTCTTAGGTAGAAACTGAAAGTTGAATCAACGTTGAAACATTGACGTTGATTCAACGTCGGTATTTAAACGTTGATCCAACTTTCATTTTCAACCCAAATCCAACATTATTTCAACATCGGAAAGTAACGTTGTTTCAACGTTGATGAAACGTCTCTGTTACGTAGAAACTGACAGTTGAATCAACATTGAAACATTGACGTTGATTCAACGTCTGTATTTAAACGTTGATCCAACTTTCATTTTCAACCCAAATCGAACATTGTTTCAACACGGGAAAGTAACGTTGTTTCAACGTTAATTAAACGTCTCTGTGCCCACTGGGAGGGCATAACATTTTTAAAAAAAGGGTTGTAAGTACTGTATGTGTAATTGATCCTTTTTAAGTCGGAAGGGGTGTCAGAAAAACATCTAAGACTGCGTCATTTGGCGAATCTGGAAACCAAGGTAAAGTATAATTAACAAAACTGCGGCTCTGTAGCTATCTCAAAAAGTGTTGATAAGGTAGTGAAAATGTATCACAAAGTTTCTGGAAAGAGGCAAAAATGTTGTCAATGTATGAATCATTATTGCCGTTGATCCCCAGACTTGACCATCTTAAGAGTTAAAGTTGAGTTAAAGTAAAAGTATCAATGATTGTCACACACACACTAGCTGTGGTGAAATTTGTCCTCTACATTTGACCCATCACCTTGTTCATCCCCTGGGAGGTAAGGGGAGCAGTGGGCGTAGTGGTGCCGCGCCCGGGAATCATTTTTGGTGATTTAACCTCCAATTGCAACCTTTGATACTGAGTGCCAAGCAGGCAGATAATGGGTCCCATTTTTATAGTCTTTGGCACTATTGACAAGAATGGGAGCGAAATAATGATTAGCAGTGATGAGTGCAAGACTGGCAGCACGGTGGGGAGGGGTTTGTGCGTCTGACTCACAATACCAAGGTCCTGAGTAGTCCTGGGTTCAATCCCGGGCTCGGGATCTTTCTGTGTGGAGTTTGCATGTTCTCCCCCGTGACTGCGTGGGTTCCCTCCGGGTACTCCGGCTTCCTCCCAACTCCAAAGACATGCACCTGCGGATAAGTTGTTTGGCAACATTAAATTGACTTTAGTGTGTGAATGTGAGTGTGAATGTTATCTGTCTGTCTGTGTTGGCCCTTGGATGTGTACACCGCCTTCCACCCGATTGTAGCTGAAATAGGCACCAGCGCCCCCCGCCACCCCAATGGGAATAAGCGGTAGGAAATGGATGGATGGATGGAGTGCAAGACTAGAATAGTTTGCAAGACTATATAGAGCTTAAACTGAACCCAGATCCTAAATGAGGTTTTTACGAGTGGATTTTTCGTAAAAGTGAATGTAGATGAGTGAATGGGATAGTGAACCCAAACCCTGAGAGACACTGCTTTGGTTGAGTTTGCCTCTAAAACCAGCCATAACAAAGGAGGATCAAATGCTTCATAATGCAGTCAATATTTAAGAATTCTAATGTTAGTGGCCTTTTAGTATATCCTAAAGTTTGGTACTGCTAATCCCCGCAATGATCTAGGTCTCTTCAAATATATTTACTTATACCCTAGTCCAATTTGTAACCAGACATATGTCCAAAAGCTTGGAGAGTACTTAAGAGCGGCCTTGACTGAGACCGAAATTTCAGAGACATATACCATAGAAGGAGGTCATCTGCATTGAGAGAAACTTTCACCTGCACATTGTGTCTACATATGCCCTTAATAAGCGGGTTGGAAGTGTTATTGACAGAGGCTCAATGGCAAGAGCAAAAAGCAATTGGCTCATGGAGCAACCCTGCCGCATGGAGCATTAAAGGTGAAAATATTCGGATTTAATATTATGTGTCCTGACCTAGGCCTCAGGAGATGAATATAGGAGGTTAATCCATGAAATAAAACTGTTACAAGGCCGAATCTCTTCAGGACATGAAATAAATAATTCCACTGCACTCAGCAAAATGCCTTTTCAGCATCCAAAGTGACATGCAGCAATAAAAAAAAAAGTACTAAAATGCTAGTTCAAAAAATAGCAAAAATTGTTTTGAACCCACAGAGCAGCATAACCGCGATGTAACCAATGTAGTCAGAGCAGTAAGCCAGCAGTGTCCAAAAGTTTACTCATACCGGGGTCACTTTGAGATTTTTAAATGTTTTAAATTGTGTAAAAAAGGTAAAAAACTTAACAAGTTATTAGCGTATGTAACAAAAACTAAGTTGTATGTTATTATATTCTATATATATTTGTTACATTGTACCTTTTTGAATTGTTTTTCTTTTTTTGTGGCCATAGAGCCACAAAAAACAAACAAAAAAAGCAAATGACAATGAAGACGAGTCATGTCTTGCGATCAGTTTTAAGACTCCTTTAGTTCCTGTTTGTGCACCTCCCTGAGTTTGTTTTGGTTGCCATAGTTGCAAATTATGTTCATCTGTCAAGATGGAGGGGTCGCAGCTTGCTGCGGGATCGTTCTCCCAGGAAGACAGACGGACTACTCGGGACATGGCGTGTAGGTAAAAACATGATTTAATCTTGACTAAAAAAGATACAAACAAAAGGCGCGCACAAGGCGGAGGCAAAAACTTACTGTGGCAAGAACAGAGCATGAAACGAACACAATGATGCCAGGCCCACTGACCGGCAATGGCAGGCTTAAATAATGCCTCTGGTTAGTGCTCGGGTAGCAGGTGAGCGGCTGAACACTAATCAGTGATAGGTGAACATAATTTGCAACCATGGCAACCGAAACAAACTCAGTGAGGTGCATAAACAGGAACTAAAGGAGTCTTGAAAAAAAAAAGAACATAACTAAACAAAACATGATCACAAGACATGACAAGACGCTGTACTATATAATAACTAAACTTGAAATATTAAATGTTATTTATTTTAAAAGCCAATCTAGAGAGAATAGTTTTAAATTAGCAGTGGCAATAAACTATGTAGCATTAATTGCTTTAGAACTTTGCTTACATTAAAGAATCGTTGAAGTCATTTAATTGTTTTCAAATAAAATTCTATTTTATGCTGTTTTACTAATCCACTTTATTTAGAAGCACTTTTCTAATAACTAAAATACACTTTGCAATAAGCTGTTAAAATACATTAATAAAATATTCAATAAAGCATTCACATGCCAAAAACTATCAATAAAAAAGAAAAAAACAGCTATTGAATAAAAAAAAGCATTAAAGCAGGCTGAAGCATTAACGATTATATTCTAAGTACAGTATTAATATCGTACAATGTTATTGGGGTTGTATTGTGTAGAGGTGAGAAATTCCCTGTATAATATGATCCAAAATAATGAACTCAGTTGCTCAGTGGAGTATTCCTTTCTGACAATGTCAATAAATTATACTTAATATTTGATGCTGCGACCCCTGCACGTTCTTGTCTATGTACACTAAATATTGGTGTTTAAAAAGCACAAAATGTAGCTGACATATGGTCTAAATCAAGTACTGCACAGTAGTGGGTTAAGCATGTTTAAGAAAAAGAAGGACCCAGAACAGCGGTTAGTTTGTTTCAGCACCATGGAGAGGGCTATGGACTCACATTCTCATTGGCTCTGGTGGCGCACAGCATACACTGTGAACATTTATCAGTATTTTGCAGCAAATAGCTGTTATTTCATCTGGAAAAAACTGTGATGAAATACCCCTCTGTACTATCACAACAAACTACTCATCTGCTCGTTAAGGTGTACCTTGGACTATACCAGGGGTCCCCAAACTACGGCCCGTGGACCAAATCCGTCCCGCCAACGTCCAAAATCTGTCCCGCCGGAAGTGGCAAGTATATAA
The DNA here is from genome assembly GCF_033978795.1 of Nerophis ophidion. Classification (NCBI taxonomy): domain Eukaryota; kingdom Metazoa; phylum Chordata; class Actinopteri; order Syngnathiformes; family Syngnathidae; genus Nerophis; species Nerophis ophidion. Next base: position 53,417,808 of record NC_084618.1, read on the forward strand.
AAAAAAACAACATAGTTTTTTAAAAAATTTTTTATTTCAAATTATAATCTTTTAAAAATCTGTCCTTTCTAATCTATTTTCTACCGCTTGCTACTCTCTCTCTCTCTCTCTCTCTCTTTCTATATATATATATATAAATATATATATATATATATATATATATATATATTTCCATCCATCCATTTTCTACCGCTTGTCCCTTTAGGGGTCGCGAGGGATGCTGGAGCCTATGTCAGCTGCATTCGGGCGGAGATATATATATATATATATATATATATATATATATATATATATATATGTATCTATATATTTTTATATATACATATATATATATATATATATATATATATATATATGGCCCGATCCTCGGCTTAATTTTTTTAACCCAATGCGGCCCCCGAGTCAAAATGTTTAGGGAACCCTGGACTATACGATGCACATTGTTGTCCAGTAAGTAGCAGCATAATGCGATGGTTGTGTTCTCCAGGATGCAAAGAAACATGACGCAAGAGTACCCCTCCCCCCTTAATTGACGGATTCCAGACATCCCATAAAAAAATCCAAATTCACGAGAGTGCGGAGGGATTATCTGGTGGCGGGTCACTGGGGACAAGTCAGGTGTTGGCGTCCATGAATTGGCCACATACGTGGACGACAAGGAGGCAGAACAGATTCTCATCAGCCATTGTGGTTAACGCCGAAGTCCTGGGAATGGCTGCATATTGGGTGGCCGGGGGTGGTGGGACGGTGTGTGAACACTGAACGGCCATCTTCAACGACGTGTAGTGCGGGCGCCAGATGGCCGCTTTGGCGGTATAGGAGGTGGAACAGGCAGTGTAAACAAGAAATGGACTCAAACATGTGAGAACCACAACATAAAACAAGACATGACATGGTCTGTCAGGTCATGACAGTAAGTTTGATTAAAACAGTCGAATTTTTTTTTGACATAAATACTATTTGTTTTTTTTGATATGGGGACCGTAAGAGTAAAACTAGAATCTGCTTAGGGACCCCAATTTAGCCTGGGGCGGCCCTAACGCACATTTAATGCTAAAGGAGCACCTAATATCAGACACAATATAATAGTGAAAGACAGATAGTCCGTATCTGTAATTTTTGTATATCAGTGGTTCTCAAATGGGGGTACCCGTACCCCTGGGGGTACTTGAAGGTATGCCAAGGGGTACGTGATTTTTTTCTTTTTTAATATTCTAAAAATAGCAACAATTTAAAAATCCTTTAGAAATATATTTATTGAATGATACTTCAACAAAATATGAATGTAAGTTCATAAACTGTGAAAAGAAATGCAACAATGCAATATTCAATGTTGACAGCTAGATTTTTTTGTGGACATGTTCCATAAATATTGATGTTAAAGATTTATTTTTTGTGAAGAATTGTTTAGAATTAAGTTCATGAATCCAGATGGATCTCTATCACAATCCCCAAAGAGGGCACTTTAAGTTGATGATTACTTCAATGGTTAGAAATGTTTATTTATAATTGAAACACTTGTTTATGTTTTAACAAGTTTTTAGTTATTTTTGTCTTCATTTATACTTGAATCAGTTGTTTATTTTTCAACAGGTTTTTAGTTATTTGTATATCTTTTTCCCCAAATAGTTCAAGAAAGACCACTACAAATGAGCAATATTTTGCACTGTTATACAATTTAATAATTCAAAAACTGATGACATAGTGCTGTATTATACTTCTGTATCTCTTTTTTTCAACCAAAAATGCTTTGCTCAGATTAGGGGTTACTTGAATTAAAAAAATGTTCACAGGGGGTACATCACTGAAAAAAGGTTGAGAACCACTGTTCTACATTATTTGGTAATATCTGTTCGAAACCTTCCTGCCTCTCCCCCCCTCCCTCCTTGCGCCTGTTTTTTCCTATACTCCTCTCCAGTCTGCCATCACATCTCTCACTGTGCTCTCCTCCTCGGAGCTGCGTGCGTCTCTGCATACGCTCGTGCGTAAGAGCGCTCCGATGGATGCGTAAAGTGGAAGACTCCCGCGGAAAAAAATCTAAACAAAACAAAAACATAACAAAAAAAAAAAAAACAACCGACAACGATAATACAAAGAGAGAGAGAGAGCTTTAGATGATGTTAGTGAAGATGTTCATCAGTTCGGATGAAGGCGCGCTGCTGTTTGGGTGCATGTCCCTGGACTTTTCAGCATCGCGGAGGGACCACCGTCGCTCCTCTCCTAGCGTGTCTGCGTGAAGTGGAACCCGGGAGGAAGAAACACAATGCGAGGCGCCTCCTTTCTCCTCGGCTTCCTGCTGCTCAAAGTTAGCGCTCTGCTGTGCACGGCTGACGGCGAGCCGGGCTTGCTGGGGGGCTTCGTGATGATCGCCACCTCCAACGGCTCCCGGGAGGAGGAGAGCGTGTCGGAGGAGACCCTGCACACGGAGGACAAATGCCGGGGTTACTACGACGTCATGGGGCAGTGGGACCCTCCGTTCGTCTGCAAAACGGGCAATTATTTGTACTGCTGCGGCACCTGTGGCTTCCGCTTCTGCTGCGCCTACAAGCACTCCCGCCTGGACCAGAGCACTTGCAAAAACTACGACACCCCGTTGTGGATGAAGACCGGCCAGACGCCGTACAAGAAAAACCGCAACAAGATCCACGACAGCACCAAAGACAAGACCAACTTGATAGTTTACATCATATGTGGAGTTGTGGCCATCATGGCCCTTGTGGGGATTTTCACCAAACTGGGACTGGAGAAGGCTCATCGTCCTCAGAGAGAGAACATGTCCAGGTAACAGGAAATCTAAAAAAAAGTGTTGAAGCTATTGGTAATATCCCCATCAGATCGATACTGGCGTGGTGAGGTCGATATTTCCCACTTCTCATTAACAAATTATTATTTTTCCATACTCTTGAATGTGATTACCGTATTTCCTGTTGAATTGCCGCCGGGGCGCGAATTAATTTAAAACCTCTTCTCACTCCTGCGCTTACCAAAGGCATGCGGTAAAAGTAAGCATGCGCTTTAATATTTTAAAACCTCTTGTCACTCCGGCACTTACTAAAGGTATGCAGTAAAAATTTGAGTGTGATGTAAGCTTGGACCTTAAATCCTACTGAAAAGCTCTTAATCTTCTTCCCTCTATGTGATTTCAAATTACTGGTATTGAAATCAGCCTCCTCCATTTTGAAAATGATGACAGGGGAAGTGTCACTCGTGACATCAAGAGTTTGACCAGGTGGTAATACTAAGTATGCGCTAATTATTTTGGGAAGCGAGTTTGACCCGGCAGTAATTCAAGGCAGGCGCATATTATATGCCCTGCGGCAATTCAAGGAAATACGGTAATCACAATTTTTTTTTACTAGCTTGCCCAATTTAATTTAACTTAAACAAAAACAAAAACAGCCCAATATTTGGACACAAAGGCAAATTTGGTCCGAGAATTAAAAAAAATAAAAATAAATCACTTGATTGCATGTCATTAGACATTAGATTTTAGTTGGACTTACAGTAATAACAAACTACATCATTGTTATGAGTAGCACGGTGCGACAGGGGTTAGTGCACGTGGCTCACAATACCAAAGTCCTGGGTAGAGTTGTGGCCATCATGGCCCTTGTGGGGATTTTCACCAAACTGCGACTGGAGAAGGCTCATCGTCCTCAGAGAGAGAACATGTCCAGGTAACTGGAAATCTAAAGAAAGTGTTGAAGCTATTGGTAATATCCCCATCAGATCGATACCGGCGTGGTGAGGTCGATATTTCCCCCTTCTCATTAACAAATGATTATTTTTCCACACTCTTGAATGTGGATTAATCGTGATTACCGTATTTCCTTGAATTGATTTAAAACCTCTTCTCACTCCTGCGCTTACCAAAGGCATGCAGTAAAAGTAAGCATGCGCTTTAATATTTTAAAACCTCCTCTCACTCCGGCACTTACCAAAGGTATGCAGTCAAAATTTGAGTGTGATGTAAGCTTGGACCTTAAATCCTACTGAAAAACTCTTAATCTTCTTCCCTTTATGTGATTTCAAATTACCGGTATTGAAATCAGCCTCTTCCATTTTGAAAATGATGACAGGGGAAGTGTCACTCATGACGTCACGAGTTTAACCAGGCAGTAATACTAAGCATGCGCTAATTATTTTGGGAAGCGAGTTTGACCCGGCAGTAATTCAAGGCAGGCGCATATTATATGCCCTGCGGCAATTCAAAGAAATACGGTAATCACAGTTTTTTTTTACTAGTGTGCCCGATTTAATTGAACTTAAAAACAAAAACAGCCCAATATTTGGACAGAAAGGCAATTTTAGTCTGAGAATTTAAAAAAATAAATCACTTGATTGCACGTCATTAGACATTAGATTTTAGTTGGACTTACAGTAATAACAAACTACATCATTGTTATGGGCAGCACGGTGCGACAGGGGTTAGTGCACGTGCCTCACAATACAAAAGTCCTGGGTGGAGTTGTGGCCATTATGGCCCTTGTGGGGATTTTCACCAAACTGGGACTGGAGAAGGCTCATCGTCCTCAGAGAGAGAACATTTCCAGGTAACTGGAAATCTAAAAAAAGTGTTGAAGCTATTGGTAATATCCCCATCAGATCGATACTGGCGTGGTGAGGTCGATATTTTCCCCTTCTCATTAACAAATGATTGTTTTTCCACACTCTTGAATGTGGATTAATCGTGATTACCGTATTTCCTTGAATTGATTTAAAACCTCTTCTCACTCCTGCGCTTACCAAAGGCATGCAGTAAAAGTAAGCATGCACTTTAATATTTTAAAACCTCCTCTCACTCGAGCACTTACCAAAGGTATGCAGTAAAAATTTGAGTGTGATGTAAGCTTGGACCTTAAATCCTACTGAAAAGCTCTTAATCGTCTTCCCTTTATGTGATTTCAAATTACGGTATTGAAATCAGCCTCCTCCATTTTGAAAATGATGACAGGGGAAGTGTCACTCGTGACGTCACGAGTTTGACCAGGTGGTAATACTAAGTATGCGCTAATTATTTTGGGAAGCGAGTTTGACCCGGCAGTAATTCAAGGCAGGCGCATATTATATGCCCTGCGGCAATTCAAGGAAATACGGTGATCACAGTTTTTTTTTACTAGCTTGCCCGATTTAATTGAACTTAAACAAAAACAAAAACAGCCCAATATTCGGACACAAAGGCAAATTTAGTCCGAGAATTAAAAAAAATAAAAATAAATCACTTGATTGCATGTCATTAGATTTTAGTTGGACTTACAGTATTAACAAACTACATCATTGTTATGAGTAGCACGGTGCGACAGGGGTTAGTGCACGTGGCTCACAATACAAAAGTCCTGGGTAGAGTTGTGGCCATCATGGCCCTTGTGGGGATTTTCACCAAACTGCGACTGGAGAAGGCTCATCGTCCTCAGAGAGAGAACATGTCCAGGTAACTGGAAATCTAAAAAAAGTGTTGAAGCTATTGGTAATATCCCCATCAGATCGATACCGGCGTGGTGAGGTCGATATTTCCCCCTTCTCATTAACAAATGATTGTTTTTCCACACATTAATCGTGATTAATCACAGTTTTTTTTACTAGCTTGCCCGATTTAATTGAACTTAAACAAAAACAAAAACAGCCCAATATTTGGACACAAAGGTAATTTTAGTCCGAGAATTAAAAAAAAAAAAATCACTTGATTGCATGTCATTAGACCAGTGGTTCTCAAATGGGGGTACACGTACCCCTGGGGGTACTTGAAGGTATGCCAAGGGGTTTGTGAGATTTTTCACAAATATTCTAAAAATAGCAACAATTCAAAAATCCTTTATAAATATATTTTTTGAATAACACTTCAACAAAATATGAATGTAAGTTCATAAACTCTGAAAAGAAATGCAACAATGCAATATTCAGTATTGACAGCTAGATTTTTTGTGGACATGTTCCATAAATATTGATGTTAAAGATTTCTTTTTTTGTGAAGAAATGTTTAGAATTAAGTTCATGAATCCAGATGGATCTCTATTACAATCCCCAAAGAGGGCACTTTAAGTTGATGATTACTTCTATGTGTAGAAATCTTTATTTATAATTGAATACCTTGTTATTTTTCAACAAGTTTTTAGTTATTTTTATATCTTTTTTTCCAAAGAGTTCAAGAAAGACCACTACAAATTAGCAATATTTTGCACTGTTTTACAATTTAATAAATCAGAAACTCATGACATAGTGCTGTATTTTACTTCTTTATCTCTTTTTTTTCAACCAAAAATGCTTTGCTCTGATTAGGGGGTACTTGAATTAAAAAAAATGTTCACTGAAAAAAGGTTGAGAACCACTGCATTAGACATTAGATTTTAGTTGGACTTACAATAACAACTAACTACAACATTGTTATGGGCAGCACAGTGCAACAGGGGTTAGTGCACGTGCCTCACAATACGAAGGTCCTGGGTTCAATCCCCAGGGTCCTCGGGGTCTTTCTGTGTGGAGTTTGCATGTTCTCCCTGGTGACTGCGTGGGTTCCCTCTGGGTACTCCGGCTTCCTCCCACTTCCAAAGACATGCACCTGGGGATAGGTTGATTGGCAACACTAAATGGTCCCCAGTGTATGAATGTGGCCGCGACCCTGAATGGGACAAACGGTAGAAAATGGATGGATGAGTGTAGGTGGATGAGCATGTTGATCTAAAAAGTGTTGACGCTATTGGTAATATCACTATCAGCTTGATACTGGCGTGATGAGGTTGATATATTTTTACCTTCTAATGAACTTTATATTTATATACGTGCCCACAAAGGATTATTTCTCCACACTCTTGAATGTGGATTAATTGTGATTAATCACAGTTTATTACTAGCTTGTCTGATTCCATTTAACCTAAAAAAAAAACAACAGCCCAATATTTGGATACAAATGCAATTTTAGTCTCAAAATGTCATTCAGGAACATTTAAAAAAAATATTTCACTTGTTTTCATTTTATTTGTTTGTTGGTTTTAGTTAGATTTTAGTTGTACTTATAATAATAACAAACAGAATCATTGTTATGGGCAGCATGGTGAAACAGGGGTTAGTGCATGTGCCTCACTATACGAAGGTCCTGGGTTCGATCCCTGGGGTCCTCGGGATCTTTCTGTGTGGAGTGTGCATGTTCTCCCCCGTGACTGCGTGGGTTCCCTCCGGGTACTCCGGCTTCCTCCCACTTCCAAAGACATGCACCTGGGGATAGGTTGATTGGCAACACTAAATTGGCCCTAGTGTGTGAATGTGAGTGTGAATGTTGTCCGTCTATCTGTGTTGGCCCTGTGATGAGGTGACGACTTGTTCAGGGTGTACACCACCTTCCGCCAGAATGCAGCTGAGATAGGCTCAAGCATCCCCCGCGACCCCGAAAGGCACAAGCGGTAGAAAATGGATGGATGGATCATTGTTATAATTGTTCATTAATTTATCAGTGTGCAAACTCTCCTCATTCATCTTCCCAGCAGGCACAAGACTGATTGATTGATTGAAACTTTTATTAGTAGATTGCACAGTACAGTACATATTCCGTACAATTGACCACCAAATGGTAACACCCGAATAATTTTTTCAACTTCTTTAAGTCGGGGTCCACGTTAATCATCCATCCATCCATTTTCTACCGCTTATCCCCTTTTGGGGTTGCGGGGGGCGCTGGTACTCCGGTTTCCTCCCACTTCCAAAGACATGCACCACATTAATCAATTCATGATAAATTGATACAACGTTGATTATACATACATGTCCTCGAAAACTCATTTGAAACAACGTTGCAACGTACTTGTATTAGCAGATCGAGACAACGTTGACGTCTAATGTTGTTAGTTGGGAAATTACCACATTTCAATGGTCAATTCAACGTCACAAGCTGACTGCAACGTCAGTAAAACACATGTTGTTTCAACGTTATGTTTGTGTTGTAGAATATTGGTTGGAAACTTACAAAATGCAATGGTCAAATCAACGTCAGAACCCAACATTGAGTAAACTTGGTCAAAGAGCACGTTTTTACGATATTATGTTTGAGTTGCTGAATGCCAGGAGTCAGGACTTATTTCAAGAATTTCTCAACTTTGTTTCAACGTCTTGAGCCTGCTGGATTTTCAGTAACGTATGCATCGACCTGACCACTGACCGCCTTTCAAGTAACTGTTCGTAGTTAAAGTAAAGGAGCATATACAGTCAAAATAAAATGCGTGATTAATCTGTGTATATACAGTATGTATCAATAATACAATACATTTTTTGTGATTAATCGAATGAGTTAAGTCATCATTTTTGACAGCCCTGATTCATTTATTATTCACAAAAAAGTAAAGAAATAAGTTCTCAATTTGATTGCGAGCCAACAGTAGTTAGTTTTTTTTGCTCGTGCAGTTGTACATCATAAAAGACACCTGACCTATAAAGATCAAAATCAAAGCAGCGTGTGCAAACTAAAATTGTGTGCACTATTAGTGGGTGTGTTGCATGTGATATACTAAGACTACGTGCAGGGGCAGACCGTCTCGTTTGAATTAGGTTTTTGCATTGACTCCTCGCTGTGGCCATGGAAACCCTCCGCATTCAGGTTATTGTAGCTCTAGTCTGTGTGCAATGCTGTTGAACGAGCAGCACACATCTATAATCTGCACCACCGCTTGTGATATAAAGAATCACAATCGATTGACAACAGAAACTATTTTATAGCATGCTGTGCATTCATGAGTCTGGAATCATCTAAATGCAATAAAAGCATATTGCAAGATGTTTTATGTTTTACCATACAGAAGATATACAATAATATTAACACATTTCCATCCATCCATACATTTGCTACTGCTTGTCCTTCTTTGAGTTTCAGGGGGACTGGAGCCTATCACAGCTGCACTCAGGCGAATGGCAGGGATAATACATTCTCAGAATGAAAACACCAACAACATTAGAATTTGTTTTCCATCAGACACTTTGAAACACATCAGTTTAATAGTTTTAATCAGCCCTTTAAGTCACACAGCAGCTATAAAATCATAAAATGATATTGCTGAAAAAAAGATATGTTGATTATTTTTTTATCCAACACACACGTAAGATTACCTGTCCTTTGTTTGTCTTTACTGCACAATCACCTCCTTTCTCACAGCTGTGTGTGTAACTTCGTTGCTTTGCACCTAATTTTCAGATCTACCAAATGAAGAGTCTAAATAGCGCTCGCAGAACAGTTTCAGCCTTGATAGATCCAATTGCGCTTCCTGGATGAATACATTTGCATCTCCCCCTTCCTAGTATTATGGGTGTTCTAATAATCAGCATAAATCCTGCATATTAATGAACACACTAAAGGGATTGCGCTCCTTATTCTACTCACTTAACAGACACAATCCTCTGCGCACAAGTTTAGTAGACCAGCTTTGTGTGCGCTGTCAAGTTTGCATGTGTTTTAGTACATGCAAACCTTTAGGTCAGTGGTCCTAAAAAACGTTTTTCACCAAGTACAACCTCAGAAAAAAATTGACTCTCCAAGTACCACTATAGCGACCAACAGTAAAATACAGTACCCTAGTAGGCCCAAGTGTTCATTAAAAACAAGTCAGAGGTTTAATATTTTTGGCCACTGTAACATTACACACAGTTTTAACAGTAACACTGTGTCTGAAAATAAGAAAATAAAACACTGTACTTTAATCAAGTTGGCATTTGGCGCCCAACTAGATGGAGCCCGCATAGCACAGTTTGAGAATTACTGCTCTAGTTGATGGTGTCCAAACTTCTTTTTGAAAACTTATACACATTTAGCATTAAATATGCTACCTGATTGCTCAGCTTTTGTTTTATTGCTGACAAAATATCTGATATTATATCTCATTGTTAAGGAGTACCCCTGCAAAAACTAAGCAACTTGATACTAAGGGAATAAACTTGTTTTTGCCAGAACATTAAAGGGGAACTGCACTTTGTTTGGAATTTTGCCTCTCATTCGCAATCCTTATAGAAGACAAGAACACGTATGTTTTTGTTATTTTCATGCATTTTAACTCGTAAATGAATGTGAGGAAAAGTCTGCTAACTATGGAGCGTATGGGTGTTTGCCGATGATGCGGTTAAAAAAACAACAACATCATAACACTTCCATCAACCTTTTCAATATCGTATATTTTGGACCATAGGGCGCAGTGGATTATAACGCTCACTGCCAATAAGCGGGTCTATTCAGGTATATATTCATACAAAAGGCACATTAAAGAGGTCTTGTTCCAATTATTTTTCTTCCTACATTCAACACACTTCCTTGGGGTCTACATAACATGTAATGGTAGTTCTCTGGTCAAAATGTTGCATGGATTATGTTTTACAGACCATCTTCATGCAAATTTCTGACCGTCATATGAGCGGGCCTATCTACAGGGCTCCACTTCGACATCGTCTTTACCCCGCCATCTTTGTTGTACCGGTATTTTTGTGTGCTTCCATAGTGAGACTACTGACATATAAAAATTGGAACTGTATGATACTTTATATTAGAAATGGCAATAGTGGAGGATGAAAGCCCCACAGAAGAAGATAGAGAAAAAAAAGGAGCTTATTGACTAGGGCGCAGACTACAATGGCGGAGACGCGCAAGTCCCTTTGTGTACCATATATAGATAATCCACTGACGTCAATTGAACAGGCGTCATCCTGCAGTCCACATGTATCTCTTATGTGTGACTGTCATCTACTGGTCACATTTATCATTACACCATGTACCAAATAAAATTGCTTCAAAGTCTGTAAGCACAACCAGAATTAATATATACATTAAGCGCACCTGGTTTTAAGACTGCTAAAGACTGTTGATTTGTGAGAAAATCAAAAGATTTAAAGAGAGCCTTAAAGTCCCAAAAATATAGTACATGCTGTAAGCGTTCGCTATTTTGTTCCACAACTGATTACTACATCATGAGAGTCAACGTACATAATCAAATATCGTTTACTGTACAATGTCTGCTCTCACTGGGATGTTGACTGTTAGGATGTTGATATATTGCCGCTCAGATGAAAAATTACTCATGCCATTTTTTTGAGTCTAAGTTCACTTCTTGTTCTATGTCCACATCATTTTACCATCAAGGTGAGAGGCATGATTTGTAATCTAGAACAAACTTTCACGAGCGCCGAGGCGGAACAGCAGCTCACCAACTGATGTCAATACAGCAGCATAAGGAAGTTACCTGTCTCTGATCAACGCACCCCTAAATGTAGGTCGTTGACATTGACACTTATAATAACGATATCGCTAATATATTCAGCTCAGAAAATGTAAATGTATTATTGTTGCCGCTTTTTGGATGTTTCATGGTCGGAATAGACGCGATGGCGTCATGGTTTCCTTAGGCTTCGTTGTAAGCAGTCTTTTATTTGCATTTATTTGTGAGTTAGAATGCATTAAAAAAACAAAGCATACAGTAAAGGCCAAAAGTTTGGATACACCTTCTCATTTCAATGCATTTTCTTTATTTTCGTGACTATTTACATTGTAGAGTGACACTGAAGGCATCAAAACTATGACTCCTGTGAAGTGAAAAACATTTCAGGTGACTACCTTTTGAAGCTCATCGAGACAATGCCGTGCGTGTGCATAGCAGTAGTCAGAGCATAGGGTGGCTATTTTAAAGAAACTAGAATATAAAACATATTTTCAGTTATTACACCTTTTTTTTGTTAACTCCACATGTGTTCATTCATAGTTTTGATGCCTTCAGTGACAATCTACAATGTAAATAGTCATGCAAATAAAGAAAACACATTGAATGAGAAGGTGTGTCCAAACTTTTGACCTCTACTGTATGTGCTCTTGTCTCAAATAAGGATTTTCAATTAAAGGCAAAACTCCCCAAAAAATGCAGTTCCCCTTCAACAACATGCATTGTATCAAAATAATCAATGACAACAACATTTGTTAGTCTGCTTCAATTTGTCATTACTTAAAGGCATAATATATATTATTATACAAAGGATGAGAGTTTAAGCAAATATTATTTGAGCCTTTGGTAAGCTACTTGAAATCAGCTCACAAGCTATAGTTTGGAGACCACTGATCTACCGTAAGAAGTGTGCTATCCACTTTAGCCACCATACAGCCATGGTGTGTTGAATATCTTACAAAGTGTTTTGCGGCAATTCCAACTTTAAACACAGCCTTAGTCACTATGTAGAGTGGCGCTTATCATTTTCAGCAGACTGGATTGCAAAATGAATAACCCCCATACCTTCCTCTCACGTAAGATCTAGCCAGGAATGGGGCCATGTAAATCTCTTCCCTCCTGTAAACAAGCTGTCTTGGTGGGTGTAATGGTGATTTAATTTCCAGCCAGGTCCCCTACACTAGTGTTTTTCGACCGCTGTGCCACGGCACACTAGTCTACCATGAGATATTGTCTGGTGTGCCATGGGAGATTATGTAATTTTATATAATTGGGTTAAAAATATTTTTTGCAAACCAGTAATTATAATCCGCAGATGTGTCGTTGTTGAGTGTCCGTGCTGTTTAGAGCTCGGCAGAGTAATCGTGTAATACTCTTCCATATCAGTAGGTGGCAGCAGGTAGCTAATTGCTTTTTAAATGTCGGGAACATGGTTTGTTGGGATCACAATATGCAGACGACAGCGGAGGTAAAAAGGTATCTAATGCTTAAAACAAAAATAAACAAACGGTGAGTGCCCCTAAGAAAGGGCATTGAAGCTTGGGGATGGCTCTGCAAAACAAAGCTAAAACTGAACTGGCTGCAAAGTAAACAACAACAGCATGCTGGACGACAGCAAAGACTTAAAGCATGTGGAGTAGCAGACGGCGTCCACAAAGTACATCCGTACATGACATGACCATCAACAACAAAATAGAAGCGCAAGACCAGAACTAAAAGTGTACACACAGGAAAACAGCAAACAACTCAGAATAAGTCACAGCGTGATGTGACAGGTCGTGACAGTACACCTAATTTGAGACAAGAGCTATATTGATGCATGGGTGGTTATGGTTTGAATTAATATCCAACAATCGAGAGAGCATGTTTTCATTGTCAATATCGGCTGTTTCATTTTTTTATGTTTTCTGCTGGTGATGTGCCTCGAGATTTTTTCAATGAAAAAAATATACCTTGGCTCTGAAACGGTTGAAAAACACTGCCCAAAACCTAGCCAAAGGAGACGCCCAGTGCTAATATGTTTGTCCCATTATTTGGTGTAATTATAAACAACAAATTAAAGGTAAACGTAAAAAAATCATTCAATAATGTGGAAAAATGGCATGTAAAAAGTATCATATCGGCAATGCTGACCCTGTGCTCACTCGGTATCGGATCGATTCCAACATTTTGCAGTATCGCCCACCTATAGTATCCCCCGTGCTATGGCATAACACACTCCTCTCAACAGGCGGGGGTGGGTTCTTCCACGAGAGTAAAGGCGGCATTGCGCTCCATTTGTGAAAACGCTCTCATAGGAGCCTCAACTGTAGCTGTGCAATGATCAGAAAAAACAGTACAAATTGAACTAAGTAGGTTTTTCGCCTCGTGTGAATATGACACGTTATCCCAGTCAACAGCGACCGATTGTACACATAAAAAAAGAGGGCATAGTGCAGTTGAACTGAATAATCACATTGCCCACATTAGGCACGTGTTGCTTGATTGTGGAAACACACACTCTGTTGGACAATTAACACATGAGCATGAATCCAATTGCATAATGGAAAAAGAAGGGATTCGAAGTGAAATGACATCGCTTCATACCTTGTCCTCCCTTCTCCCAATGTGCGACATGAGAGCCGTTGTCGCAGGGCGGGGGTCCAAGTGAGCAAGACAATGCGGTCGTGTGTGTAACTTTGTCACTTTGCACATACTTTTCAGATGTGCTAAACTAATTTTAGATCAAGGGCCACATGGAGAAAAATCTAGTCCCAAGTGGGCCAGACTGGTAAAATCAGGGCACGATAACTTAAAAATAAAGACAACTTTATATTGTTTTTTTTGTTTAAAAATAGAATGAGGACATTCTGAAAATGTGCAAATCATAATGTTGTTTTTGTTTTTTACACTTACATGTTGTGGTCAATAGCATTCTATCTTTATTGGTTGACATTTACACTTTTAAAATAAATTATGTGATAATGTTCATCAGTCAACTCGTTGGTGTTAATTTTCAATCTATCAAGATAAAAAAATTATTTCAAAATCAAATTACAGTATGTTATTCATGTAGTTTGCTATTTTTTCTCGACTGGTGCACTAACATCGTGCGGTTGATTTTTTTTTAACATATATCATAACATATTATATCATATATAACATATCATAACATATATTAACATATCATCTACAAAAATACAAATAATTGCTATTGCAACAGCTAGTGGCGATATTTAGAACAACAGTTTCTTTCATTCCAAAAATGATGGCTCTTTTTATAATTAGCAAACTTAGCCGGCAAAGAAACATGTTCACCCCTGTGTTAAATAAAGAGGCTAAATAGTTTTAGCCTCAAGAGATTAATGTGTGCGTGCTGGATGATTATATTTGCATCTCTCCCTCCCAGCATTGCGATTAGTAATGTAGAATTCTAGTATTACAGTATTGTGATTATTCAGTTAAGTTAAAGTTTAAGTACCACTGATAGTCACACACACACACACACACACACACACACACACACACACACACACACACACACACACACACTAGGTGTGGTGAAATTATCCTCTGCATTTTACCCATCCCCTTGATTAATTGATTAACATGGACCCCGACTTAAACAAGTTGAAAAACTTATTCGAGTGTTACCATTTAGTGGTCAATAGTACGCAATATGTACTGAACTGTGTAATCTACTAATAAAAGTATCAATCAATCAATCAATCAATCAATCAATCAATCAATCAATCAATCAAATCACCCCCTGGGAGGTGAGGGGAGCAGTGAGCTGCGCCCTGGAAGCATTTTGGTGATTTAACCCCCAGTTCCAAACCCTTGATGCTGAATGCCAAGCAGGGAGGTAATGGGTCCCATTTTTATAGTCTTTGGTATGACTCGGCCAGGGTTTGAACTCACAACCTACCGATCTCAGGGCTGACACTCTAACCACAAGGCCACCGTTGTACTGCACTACTCCATTTTTATATGCAACTGATAAAATGTCAGATTTATACAAAGAGAATACTGAATTGAACAAAAAAAAAACGAATTCTAAGTGAATTCTACGTGAATTCTAAGTGAATTTACCATTAATTGATTTACGTGGACAAGTTAAACAAGTTGAAAAACTTATTCGGGTGTTACGATTTAGTGGTCAATTGTACGGAATATGTACTGAACTGTGCAATCTACTAATAAAAGTCTCAATCAATCAATCAAAATAAAACTGCTTCATATCTTAACCCCCTTTCCCTCAATGTGTGACAACAGGGCCGTGGCCAGCGTGCTGCAGGGCGGGGGTCCGAGTGAGCAGTACCAGGCAGAGGAGGGCCTCGGCATGCATTCCAAACACTACGTTTCCAGAGCTGCAAACCTCCGTAAGTTGTTGCTGGTTGCGTGCGCACTGCAATGGCAATGTGGGTTTGTGTCAGGGGAAAGAAGGCGTTATGTGTTGTCTGATATTTGGAGTTACGTAAGGCTGGGAAACCCCAATTGTCTTCAAATATGGTAAATTCTACCATCCATTTATTTCTAATAATCCATTTCAGCAGTTGTTTCTAGCCAACAGTCTTGTTTTGGTTCATGGCCACATTAACCACTAGTGTGTGTGTTTGTGTGTGTGTGTGTGTGTGAGAGAGAGAGGTAGGAGTGTGTATCTTTGCACGGCACAACTCTGGACATCCCACCTTGACTGTAATGTATTTTTGTGGTGACATTTTAGCTGCTCAATGCAAGAGAAATGTGACGATAGCGCGCCTGTGTGTGTGTGTGTGTGTGTGTGTGTGTGTGTGGGAGGGGTGAGTTTTCCACCCGAGAGTTTCAAGGGTGGTGCACAGAGTAGAATTGAGAGCATATGAGTATCATCGCTTTTGGTGCATCTTGTGGGTTGCAATACTATCAAGTCTCTTGCTATCCATTGTTTGATTAATTGAATAGCCTATTCATTAGTTTGTTTGATTGATCGAGTAATCAGATAAAACACCCTTTTATCTGACGGCCTGGCGCAGTGGGGAGAGTGGCCGTGCGCAACCCGAGCATCCCTGGTTCAATTCCCACCTAGTACCAACCTCGTCACGTCCGTTGTGTCCTGAGCAAGACATTTCACCCTTGCTCCTGATGGGTGCTGGTTGGCGCCTTGCATGGCAGCTCCCTCCATCAGTGTGTGAATGGGTAAATGTGGAAGTAGTGTCAAAGCGCTTTGAGTACCTTGAAGGTAGAAAAGCGCTATACAAGTACAACCCATTATAGCAGGGAGCTTTTTCAAAAAAGTATGAAAATAAAAAAGATGGGTTGGGCGGGATATATTTAGTTTTAATATGGTTTCTGTAGAAGGACGACATGAGACAAACCTCCCTAATTGTTAGAAATCCCATTGTTTGTATCAAACATGATTCTCTGATGAGAGTATTTGGCGAGCGCCGTTTTTTCCTACTAATTTTGGCGGCCCATGAACTCACCGTATTTTGTTTACATGTGTAAATTTCTTCAACGATGCCAGAGAAAGACATATTTTTATGCCACTCCTTCATTGTCTCATTTTGTCCACCAAATGTTTTATGCTGTGCGTGAATGCACAAAGGGGAACTTTGTTGATGTTATTTACTTGTTGGAGTGCTAATCAGGTATATATGGTCAGTGCATTACTGCAAGATAATCAATGCTAACATGCTATTTAGGCTAGCTGTATGTGTATATTGCATCATTATGCCTCACTTGTAGGTATATTTGAGCTTGTTTAATGTATTTTACTTATGTCCTCTGTGTATTTAATTCATAACTGTATTTCTCATGACACATTATCTGTATGTAATATTGCCTGCATTTTTGATAGTTGTTTGTGTGCCACGTTGTTCCAGACCACCGCAAATGTAACCCGGCTTGCATATATTGTTATAAATCCACCATTTCCTTTAACTTGGACACACACTTGGCCATTCTAAGCCAGTAATTTCCAGGAGTTACCTTACCTTCTGAGAAGTCTGTATTTTACTAATGTTTTCCAATCTTGTAAAAATAGGTAGAATGAATATTACATTTCAACATTTATTGTCAACAAAGATTTGTCTCAGCTTGCAATAGTCATTTTGTCAGAAGACTAATATAGATAAAATAGACACTCATATAATGTGTTAATTTCATTACAACACTTACAGAAGGCTTTTAATTTTTTGTGGCTCCAGACGGATTTTTTTTTGTATTTTGTTCCAATATGGCTCTTTCAACATTTTGGGTTGTCGAACCCTGCTTTATAGCCTTAATGCATATTTTATAAAAAAAAATATGTTGAAGTAAACAACATTTTTTCTGCATGCCATAACCGTCATCATCAGCATTGAAATTGTGCTTTTAACTTGGGTGCATTAAAAAGTAAAGCAAAAGTAAAAACCTCTCCCACGAGGAATGCAACGATTAATTGATTAAATCGTCTAATTTGTCTGGAAAAAAGCTTTGATTTACATTATGTTGCTTTGAGTCCTCATTTGATGAGTGTAACTATTGAAAATGTATACAATCTGGATCTCTTTAAATGCACAGACATAGTTTCCGCACGCCCGCTGCATAAGAGTGTACATGAGAGCTCTGCTTTGTGGGTGCTGTGTGCCCATGTGAGGCGGCGAACAGCGGAGATTAAAACAATTATACATGTATTAATGCACAAATGTTAAAATTGCTATTTCAATGTTGTTGGTCTGCATTTTTGGGAGAAAAAGATTGAAGGTTAGGCAAGCAGAAAAAATCTTTATTTCAACTATTTTCCTTTAAAAAAGCATTGAGGCTATAAAGTGTTTAGCCAAAGACTCTGTTAATTGAACAACTAATCGATACTCAATTCACGTTTTTTTTCATCAAAACAAAGTCAATAGTACACAATAGCTTAACGAAAGTAAAAACTAGGTGTGGTGAAATTATGCTCTGCATTTGACCCATCCCCATGTTCACCCCTGAAAGGTGAGGGGAACAGTGAGCAGCAGTGGTGGCCGCGCTCGGGAATTATTTTGGTGATTTAACCCCCAATTCCAAGCCTTGATGCTGAGTGTCAAGCAGGGAGGCAATGGGGCCCATTTTTATAGTCTTTGGTATGACTTTTTGTGTGGTTCTGAGCTAGCTTAGCGATTAGTTTAGTTATTAGCATGCCTACACCCAGTTTTCTTCGGGTGTATAATATGTTCAGCCTTGTTTTCCAGTGATAATAATACTTGATAGCGATACTTAAGGCACCAAGAAATGCAGTTTATTGCTGTAATGGTGGTGATTATTATTAGTTTTGGAGAAACACAAGTAGCTTCGAGCCCCCTTGTCAGCCAGGAAGAATCTGCGTTTGTGATTGGCTTTTAAAGTCTTTAATCAACAATGGCCAATCGTGTACGTTTGTTTGGCACATGTTTAAATCAAATAAGTTGCAGAATACAGGTATTTACTTTTGTTTAGTAATTGTATATTGTTGACTTTGTTTTATTCAAACACTTGTATGTAATGAAAGAGAAAAAGGAACTAGTTCATTGATTATCAGGTTGATATTGTTAAAATGTCAATAGCATTCACCATGAATAAATTGACAAATGTATAGTTAATACATGTGATTGGAATAGGTATCAGTTAATCCGACTCATCGTAGTAAAACGCTGATCAGAAGATCCTTAATTTAAAGCAGAAGTGTCAAACTCATTTTAGCTTGGGGCCTCATGGAGGAAAAGACAACTCCAGGTTGTTGTTTTTTTTTGTTTTACTTTGTCCAAAAATAGATCAAGCATATTATGAAAATGAACCAATCACAAATAATCCTCTGGACAAAACACTTCAAGCTTGTTGAAAATTCTGAGGAATTTGGTGCAGCTTCAAAAACACAATGATATTAGATTTAATCTCAGTGGATCTACAAAGCCAGGATTAAATTTTAAATCACAGTCGTTCTGGGATTGAACAAAAACACTACATGTGAACTCTTCTAGGTATCAAATACCTCCTTTGTCATGTCCACGTATCAATCCAGAGCTGACTCAACAAACCGTGAGAAACAGTGGTAAAAACAATTCAAAAGGGTTAATTTCACTTTTCTCGTGTTTAACAGAGACATTTTGGGGGTAACGAGGGTGCCATGTGTTCGAAGCAGAAGACATAAAACCAAAAGTTAAGTTCCGTGTGGGTCGAGGAGGAGGAGCCACAGTCACCCTTCAAAGTTAAAGTTAAGGTGCCAATGATTGTTACACACACTAGGTGCAGTGAAATTATCCTCTGCATTTGACCCATCCCCACAGGGGAGCAGTGAGCAGCAGCGATAGCCACGCGCGGGAATCATTTTGGTGATTCAACCCCCAATTCTGGATTCTGGGTGCCAAACAGGGAGGTAATGGGTCTCAATTTTGTAGTCTTTGGTATGACTCGTCCGGGGTTTGAACTCACGACCTGCCAAACTCAGGGTGGACACTCTAACCACTAGGCTACTGAGCAAGTTTACTGTGTACCTCTTCCTTGGCCCCTATATAAATTGTTTGCTTACCTAACATAATTTCTATTGCAACATCCAGTGGACACATGTATAACCGCAGTTTCTTTTGTTAAATAAACAAACAAAACAACAGCTATTTTTTATACTTAGCAAACTCATCACGTGGGCCGGAAAACACCTGTTTGCGGGCCTCACAGGGCCAGCACATTTGACACACCAATTTAAAGGTTTAAAAACATAGGTTGCAATTTTTCGAAATCGGTTAGGACCCAGGGGAGTGTCAAAAAGTGCTACCATATAAGGAGAAAAATATCACTACGGTCAATTTTTTTTTGCAGTGGGAGAGGGGAGATAGTGTGACGCCACTATATCACCTGAGTGGACGCCGCTATGGAATGGCGATTATTATTTTTGCAATGTGGAATCTTCTCTCCCTGAACCATCTAATCCGCAAGCTTGTGGGTAGTCATGCGGTATGTTATTAACCTCTGAGATCAGGGGGAAAAAGCGGCCTCCGTGATAGCCAGCTGATTGGTTCAGGAATCTTTTCCGCTGGCATTGGGGGATGGGGGGGATTCATCAGAGGGCGGCTTGCAATCACTTTTTTCTTAACTACGGATTTGTGGGATGCGAACCTGTTATTGATGTTTTAGATCAGTGGTTCTCAACCTTTTTTCAGTGATGTACCCCCTCTGAATTTTTTTTTAATTCAAGTACCCCCTAATCAGAGCAAAGCATTTTTGGTAAAAAAAAAAAAAAAAAAGAGACAAAGAAGTAAAATACAGCACTATGTCATCAGTTTCTGATTTATTAAATTGTATAACAGTGCAAAATGTTGCTCATTTGTAGTAGTCTTTCTTGAACTATTTGGAAAAACAAAACAAAAAAAAAACTAAAAACTTGTTGAAAAATAAACAAGTGACTCAATTATAAATCATCGGCGGTCACTCAAAGCGACTATGACAGTCCTCTTGGTAGGGGGGTATCCCTTTATGGAGGATGCCTGTGCGTGACTTTGTTTAATGTGGGGAGACTGGTGCACAGACAGTCATCACACGATCCTTAACAGATCCGGGTCAGGGTCCAGGGGCATGGAGTCCCAAGACGACTGGGGACCCTTTTCTGCTGCAGCCTTCTACCGCCATCCAGCTGTTGTGACGCTCCATAGGGTTAGCTTTCATCCTTTGCCTGTTTCACCGTTGAGGTCTTGGGTTATTATTTCCCCATAACCGGGCCCACATGGATGTGGGGGTGCCTTCTTCTGCCATCGTTGTGGTCGTTCTTACATCTACCGTATTCCGCCTACATCCCCGTTGAGGTCCTTACCGTATCCCTGGCTCGGGGGCAGTCAGGTAATAGGCCTTTGCCAAGGGCCACTTGGCATGGAACTATGGTAGCATGGGTAACATGGGTAGCAGAAGTCCAACAGAGTTACTGTCGCCCCATACATCGGCGATCACTCGAAGCGAGTATGATAGTCCTCCTGTTGGTGTGTCTGGTCATCTGTGGGTCCTCAGGTGGCTGTAGAGGCCGATCCGTGATCCACAGACTATTGCAGTGGGGGCATGTGTGGGTGATTGTCGTGGTGGTGGGGGTAGTGGTCTGTGGAGCTGTTTTGGTAGTGGCTCTCTCCTTTCTTTGTTGCCTCTTGGTTTCCGCGGCACGGTGGAGGTCCTTTTCTAATTGTGCAGTGCCTTCATGGACCATCCTTTTCCACAAAACCCTCTGGTGGGCAGCCTGCTCCCAGGTGTTGAGGTTGAAGCAGCATTTCCTCGGTGGATTTTGAAGTTATCTTTATACTGGTTCTTCAATTATAAATAAATATTTCTACACATAGAAGTAATCATCAACTTAAAGTGCCCTCTTTGAGGATTGTACTAGAGATCCATCTGGATTCATTAACTTAATTCTAAACATTTATTCAGAAAAAGGAAATCTTTAACATCAATATTTATGGAACATATCCACAAAAAATCTAGCTGTCTATACTTAATATTGCATTGTTGCATTTCTTTTCACAGTTTATGAACTTACATTCATATTTTGTTGAAGTATTATTCAATAAATATATTTATAAAGGATTTTTGAATTGTTGCTATTTTTAGAATATTTAAAAAAAAATCTCACGTACCCCTTGGCATACCTTCATTCAATCAATCAATCAATCAATCCCCATTTGATAACCACTGGTTTATAGCAGTGGTTCTCAACCTTTTTTCATTGATGTACCCCCTGTGAAATTTTTTTTAAATTCAAGTACCCCCTAATCAGAGCAAATCATTTTTGGTTGAAAAAAGGAGATAAAGAATTAAAATACAGCACTATGTCATCAGTTTCCGATTTATTAAATTGTATAACAGTGCACAATATGGCTCATTTGTAGTGGTCTTTCTTGAACTATTTGGAAAAATGATATGAAAATAACTAAATACTTGTTGAAAAATAAACAAGTGATTCAATTATAAATAAAGATTTCTACACATAGAAGTAATCAACTTTCAAGTACCCCCAGGGGTACGTGTACCCCCATTTGAGAACCACTGTTATAGATAGTGGAAAACGGCCCACAGAGTTTCAGTGGAGCTATGGCAACGGAACAATTGAAGGGTGCTAGTTAAAGGGAATTTCTTTACAATAAGCAGGTTTGGACTGTAAAATCTATTCTTCTTGCAAACTGAGTATTGATTACAGCTTATGGCGTGATTACCTCATTATTGGCGTCGATGAATCTGGCGTGCGGGTCCTCCTTATAGTGGGAGACAATTCTCATGGGTTTTGTGTGACTGTCAATCAAAGAAAGACATTTATGAAAACAACTAATTTGAGTATTTGTCAACAGGAACTCTCAACTGCAAGATTTGTAGTCGCTCTCACATGCTCACAACAAGAGGGAGGAACACAATAGTGATTAATAACACAATGACTGGAGGTATTTGCTTTTTAATGCTAGGGACCCTTGCGCATTGCCAGTGGAAGTCCCCACTCAATTGAAAGTAATGACAGTTTTCTGGCATTTTTCCCCCACTTTCCCCAATGATGGGCCGGCTGGCTGACTTTCAACATTGTCTCAATACCCAATAGCATCGGTTTGAATCCTCAAAGGCTGAAAATCCTGCAGTGCTTTGCTTTCAGCGTCAAAGAGCTGAAGAGACAAAAAAAAAAAAAGCCCAACAAAAAACAGGCAGGCTGAGAGGAAAAGAGGGTTCGTGCGAATAAGGAAGGAGAGAGAACGGCATCATGTGTGGAGTTAAGGAATATCTTAGAGGCAACACCGACGCTGATGGCAGCAGCCATTTCTGAGAGCTGTCTTTTTAGTTGCCATTGAGGACTTAACTGTGTGTATTGCAATAAGGGAGGAAAAAAAAAAACCTTGAGCGATTTAAGTCAGGGTAACTTTCAAATAGTCATCTTTTATATCTTCGGTATTATTACAGGAAGTCTTTAGTGTGTATCCGACAGTAGTGTAAGTAGGTGTAGGGTGGAAAGTATACATGAGCTGTACTTCAATTAACTTGGACGTCACTCACATGAAACACATTTTTAATTTTCCTGAAGGAACTCTACTGAAGGAATCAATAAAGTACTATCTATCTATCTATCTATCTATGAAAGCATACTTGTGAACCCTCTCGATTTTCCCAGGAGACTCCTGAATTTCAGTACTCCACTCGAAAATCTCCCAATTTCCACCCGGACAACAATATTGGGGGCGTGCCTTAAAGGCTCTGCCTTTATTGTCCTCTCTCACATGAAAAGGTGCCTATTATATATGTCTCCGTTATTTATAGGTTTATCTATAACCCATAAAGTAGGCAGGCACGGAGCTGTTTCTCAGCGTGTGTTTATTCCAGCCGGCATGTTAATACACTGACACACAACATCTGGATTCCCATCGTGCACTGTGTCAAAACTACGGCAAGGAGTAATGTCCAAAATCATAACAGGGACGAAGCAGAAGAGACATGGTGACGACGAGTAAGAAGAAGCACGCTTGAAAGTTCCAAATTGATTGGAAAAAATAATTTCAGTTCATCTAGGACAGCTCGAAGGGGAAGGAGTGTGCTGACTGCAAATTGCAATTTTTGTAGATCAGACCTCCCTATTGAACACGGTGGACAAATGGATATACTCATTCATGAAAGGGTTATATATCAATATATGTGTGTTACCCACCTTAACACCCCCCCCCATCTCCCGAATTCGGAGGTCTCAAGGTTGGCAAATATGCATTAAAATGCATAACATACAGTAATAAACAGTGGAATATCAACTTACGAGCTTCAAGGAGAAATTTTCTTTTTTGTGGAATTTTGCCTATCATTCACAATCCTTATGTAAGACAAGCACACATAAGGTTTTCCCTTTTTTATGCATTCTTAATAGTAAATAAATGCCAGCAAAAGTTTGATTACAACGGAGGTTACAGGAGTTGCTCTATTTATGCCTAAAGAACATCAAAGGTTTTCTACACACAATGTAAGTATATATGTAATGGCGTAACAGGCACATTCATAATATTTACGCATTTTGATCAATTTAAGCATGCGACGATTCATTAATTGAAAAAAAAAGGGATCACAACCTTCGCTTTTTTCTTTAACAACATCACTGATTACAAGTCACACAAACTTTATGAGAACCAACCAACATAATAAAACATCACTTACAGTACAATGTCTGCTGTCTCTAAGATGCCGACTGCTCGGATGTTCACATATTCCAAAGTAATACTCGCGAAGGAAAGTGGGGTGAAACCAGGCGTCTTTTCGTGTCGTTCTTGCCATCTCCAGATCTAATTTGGCTGTCAAAGCTCCTCAGTGGCTTAGTGGGTAGAGTGTCCGCCCTGAGATCGGTAGGTCGTGAGTTCAAATCCCGGCTGAGTCATACCAAAGACTATAAAAATGGGACCCATTACCTCCCTGCTTGGCACTCAGCATTAAGGGTTGGAATTGGGGGTTAAGTCACCAAAAATGATTCCCGGGCACAGCACCGCTGCTGCTCACTGCTCCCCTCACCTCGCAGGGGGTGATCAAGGGTGATGGGTCAAATGCAGAGAATAATTTCGCCACACCTAGTGTGTGTGTGACTATCATTGGTACTTTAACTTTTTAACAAAGTGTACCGACATGTCAGAATACGTCCTGATCCCTCTACTATCAAGGTGACAGGCATGATTTTTAATATAGAATAAACTCCCGCTGCTCCCAGCCAGCCGAGAAAGAAGCTCACCAGCGCTAATATTTCCTGACAGGCCGTGACATCACGCGCACGCGTCATCATTCCACGACGTTTTCAACAAGAAACTCCGTGGTAAATTTACAATTGCAATTTAGTAAACTAAACCGGCCGCATTGGCATGTGTTGCAATGTTACTATTTCATCATTGATATATAAACTGCGTGGTCGGTAGTAGTGGGTTTCAGTAGGCCTTTAAAAACCACACAAGTATTTAACAGGGGCACTGTGGAGACTGACTGAGCACCGGATATTGATCATTAATGGCAAGGGATGTGCTGCCGGGCACAAAATGATTGCGCCGCAAGGCACATAATGGATGGATGAAATGTTTGTACACCATGATAAGGTCCCCCTGGAATTTATGGCCGCAAGGAACCAAGGAACAAGCACAAACAGTAGTAGGCTGGAAAATCTAATAAAAAACACAATCTAATCAAAACTCATGGAGTCGTACTGCTTTGAATCCAAGTTTGCCAACTTAATGCCACTTCTGGTGTTTATTCTTTTCTTCTTTAAAAAGAACAGCGAGATGGAACCAAAGTTTTGGTTCTTTCTCTCAGGTTCAGGATCCGTGTGTTTGAGACGTGATGTAAACTCCTTGTGAAATTTAATTGAGAGGTTCATTGCAAAATAGTAGTTACGGCATGAATTATTGCAGTGATTGCTCATACTTTTTTTTAAAACGGAATCCTATCATTCAGGTTCTCCCATTAGAGCTTCAGAAGCACTGTTAGCTGGAGTATGACGTTAAGTAGTCCCGTGTACACAGCGTGCTCCGTATTCACAATACAATCCCCCATTTGCGGGCTTAATTATCTTCCCCCATCAGTTATAATCTTTTCCTAAACATTTCCAGATGGGAAGGATAACATTTTAATAGGTAATTGCTTGTGCAATTGCACATGCACAGAGGAAAAAAAAAAAGGCCTAGTCTGCAAAATATTCCAGCTGTGCCTTGAATATATTGGTGTGTGAGTGTGGGTGTGTTTGTGCGCCTGTGCTACTTTTGTGTAATGCACAGTGCGAGCCTGTCAAAAGAAAGCAGTGCGTATAAAAGGTGGTGTGACCCTTCTGTCCCTGCTGTCACTGGAGCCTTCACTGTTCCACATCTGATTGCAGCGCCGAAGCGAGAGCCTCGGTTAGGGAGCCAACTCACAGCGCAGGCTGAGCAAACATCGACAAGCCAGGCTGTGGGAAAACCAAACTATCTGTGACGCGTCTCCACTGTACTGTTGACTCCCTTGTAAGAAAAGCTGGCGAAGTTTAAATTCCATATTAATATCAACAAAAAATATGTTCAACAAGGACAATTAGTTAATAACTCTTTCATGTTTTGTTTATGTGCAATTACATATTTTCATACAACAACATATATTTTAGGATGGTCACTATCCTAGTGTTTATAATGGTAAATGGTAAATGGGTTATACTTGTATAGCACTTTTCTACCTTCAAGGTACTCAAAGTGCTGTGACACTAAATGCTACTAGGGACAGATAGCGCTCAGACGAATTGTATTAGAATTGCATCCAAATCATGTTCGCTCAAACCGAATTCAATTGGGATGCAATTGTTCCAAGTGTATTCCAGAAGCAACTAAAAAAAATTAATCCTCAATCCAGATCGTCTTTCGGATCACCCCCAAAATGCAATCACTTGTTTTTTGCCCTATTTCGGATGATTCCTGAAAGCTCAGTCAAAACCCATCCAAAATTATTTTTGCATACGAGTTTTATTGCTGAAATAGACAGAGTCAACCCTCATGCAAGTCTTAGTGTCTGTGGGTGGAGGTTGGGCCAGAATGCTAGCATACACACACAGAGGTGTTTAGGCTCGTAATGTAAACGAAAGGTAACATAATGATCCGGATTACCACCCAAATCTTCCAATTTTGGACATTTGCTGAAATGAAATCCATCCGTTACTTTTTGGGTTACTCTGTAATAGGAATCTTAATCAAGAATCTTTGACAATTCTTGATTCAAACAGTGTCTCGCGATGTATTATTTGGTATAGAAAAGATAATTAAACTTTTTCAGAACAGGTTACAAAAGTTTCTCCTGGCTGCTGACATATAGGCACAGCGAGTAAATGCGGATATAGCCTAAAAACACGTTTATAACACCTTCTGAAAAAACAAACACAAAAAAAAAACAGATTTGTGTAAATGATTAATTAATTTAGAATCTAAATATATACAAATTAAAATTCTGATGTGCACCCTTACTAACTAACTGACAAACAAACTCCGGCGATTACATACTGCACTCTATATATCATAGTGAAGGTAGTATGATTAAACCAAGTTTAATTGGATCTGATTCTGCACAATTGGCAGCGATTTGCTTTCTACTATGGTTTACGGCAGGGGTTGGGAACCTTTTTGGCTGAGAGAGCCATACAAGCCAAATATTTTTAAAAGTATTTCCGTGAGAGCCATATATATATAATAAGATGGCAAATTCTTGCATCCAGCACACCTTACAACAGTGGTAATAAAAGATGCACCTTATGCTTAAAAGAGAAACTGTTTATCATATATCATCCAGACCTGTCATCCCTCTACAAGCGCAGTGAAATCATTTCAGCATGCCGCCACAGACGGAAACACCTCCTAGGTAACACATGAGCCAATCACCACGCCCCTATGCCTGCTTGTACCCACCCACTCTGTGCCCTATATAAACCATTGTATGTGAATGCTTCCATTAAAATCTCCTGACGATTGAGGGAACCCCTCATGAAACAGTTCTGTAGAGATGAAGTAGTCTTGTGATTTTTCCCACACATACATATATGTATATTTTTTTTTAACACTGAATACAACTAAATGTGTGCATTTTTAAGCAAGACCAACATTTTTAGAGGATAAGTCTCTTATTCTTTTTAATAACATTGTTATTTTGAAGTTAAACAACAATACATAAAATACTTCTTACCGTTAATGCAACTTATTGAACAGGTGCGGTAGAAACCGGATGGATGGATTAAAATGCATAAGAATGTTTTATATTTTGAACGTTATTTTTAACACTGTGATTACCAGCGGAGTTAGTCATTACTTATCGTGGTGAGCAATGTCAACAAAGATTTATCTGAGAGCCAGATGCAGTCATCAAAAGAGCCACATCTGGCTCTAGAGCCACAGGTTCCTTACCCCTGGTTTACGGTATACTGGTATTAATAAAGCACCGCAATACTAATGAATCATAATCGGTACTATACCGCCTCTATGAGTACCAGTTCTCTTTTTATTTTAATGGGCATGACGGCGCACCGTCGTCACGTCGTGACATTGCTGGTTTTACGAGCAGAGGAACATGTTCGGCAACGCACAATCACGGAGTACTTATAAGCAGACACAGTGTGTAGATGGAAAAGAGAGAAAGGACACATTTTGGCTTGAAAACTAACGATAAAGGTGAAGTTAGAACACTGAAAAGCTGGTCAGCAAGAGGTGCAGTCAGCAGTTTTTTTAGCTTCTTCTAAATCACTAATCCTCACCTTTAGCATGGAAGCTAGCAAAAACAAAAGGCTTAGCATGGAGGCTAGCATAAACAGAACAGGGAACAGAAGTCGTTACATGTTGTACAAAGACAAAATAGGAAGCAGGGAACAAAAAACAGTAAGCTATAAACATCTAACGAATTATAGCCTACCGCTACGCTGCAACGACACGACACGACATGACAGGAGCGACAATACAATACAGAAGCGACATGGGATACGTGACAATAATTCAGCACTCGACTTGAGGACAAAACAGGTTCAAACAGGAGCGGGCTGATTGACATCAAGTGTGTCCAGGTGCCAATCAGCCGCAGCTGAGGGAAAACAGCGCACAGGGGAAAAAAACAGGAAATACTAAACCCACACAGAGGAAAAACTAAAACACAAACAAACTGTCAGTGGCAAACCTGACATACAAGAGCATATCTAGTCGATACTATGATTACATCAATATTTTTTATAATCACAAATTCTTTTTTCCTTTTAAAAAAAAAATCATATTATGTTTATAAACTCAGGAAATACATCCTGGGTATCGGATCGATACCCAAATTTGTGGTATCTTCCAAAAGTATTTTAAAGTATCCAAACAACATAAGAATAAGTGATTATAACAGTTTAACAAAAGTGTAGATGGGACATGTTAAAACAGAAAATATACAGATATTAACAGTACATAAACAAGTAGATTAATAATACATATTCTTCCACTTGTCCTTCATAATTTTGACAAAATAATAGAATGATAAATGACACAATATGTTACTGTCGTAACGTGGGCTATGGTGTGGTTTATTTTCCCGAAATGAACTGGACTGGACATGGCGTGAAGGTAAATACATGGTTTTTAATTTTTACTATAAAAAGTGTACACACAAAAGACGCTCGCAGCGGTGGCACAAAACTTAACGCTGGAAACAAAACTAGCACTTTGACGTAAACGTGGGCAAAAAACAAAAGACACTAACTGCGGCATTAATAAACAAAAACTTACTTGCAGTGACGTGAGTAGGGCAGCATGGACGAAGAAATTGCATGAAACAAGCAGCGTGAACTAATCATGAAACAGAGTGATGACACCAGAACGACCAACAGATAATGACAGGCTTAAATAGTGACATGATTAGTAACAGGCGCGTGAGTTCAAACAAATGAGGCAGGTGAAACTAAGGAGTTGTCATGGAAACTAAAACTAGGGTGCGCAAAAACAGGAACTGATGGACTCAAAAAAAAAAAAAACCAGAACATAACCAAACAGAACATGATCACAAGACATGACAGTTACTGCATACGTCAGCACCAATTTAGGGGCATTTGTTTGGTTACTTACAAATAAAATAAAAGTTGTCTAGTATGTTCACTATCTTATTTAAGGACAAATTGTTCATGGGTAAAATAAAGCCAATAATGCCATTTTTTGTGGTCTCTCTCATTTAGTATCGGTACGTACCAAAATATTGGAATCAGGACAACCCTACTTTCTACTGTTGAGCTTGTTTCGGGTCACAGGTGAACTGGAGCCTCTCCCAGTTGTGGACTGCATTAGCGAGTGGTAGGCATCAGACAATCACTGTGCATATAAATACCAACAACCTTTCACACTCAATTCACACACTTACATGTTAGATCTTACTGGATCCGAATAAAGTTAGATTTTTGGCCATCAAGGATTAGAAAATGTAATATCAAGCAACATTTGATCCAGATCTGATCCAGATTGCATTGTTAATAAATGTCATTGCATCACTGCAAAATTTAATCTAACATGTTCAAAGACAAGGTTGATTGGCAACACTAAACGGTCCCTAGTGTGTGAATGTGAGTGTGAATGTTGTCTGTCTATCTGTGTTGGCCCTGCGATGAGGTGGCGACTTGTCCAGGGTGTACCCCGCCTTCCGCCCGATTGTAGCTGAGATAGGTGCCAGCGCCACCCGCGACCCCAAAAGGGATTAAGCGGTATAAAATTGATGGATGGATGGATGGATGGATTAGAAAATTTAATGTCCAGCAACATTTGATCCAGATCTGATCCAGATTGCATTGTTAATAAATGTCATTGCATCACTGCAAAATTGAATCCAACATGTTCAAAGACAAGGTTGATTGGCAACACTAAATTGGCCCTAGTGTGTGAATGTGAGTGTGAATGTTGTCTGTCTATCTGTGTTGGCCCTGCAATGAGGTGGTGACTTGTCCGGTGCACCCCGCCTTCAGCCCAATTGCAGCTGAGATATATTTATTTATTGGAACAATATATTTATTGTTCCAATGATTGTGTCTTTTTGTGCTTTTCAGCAAATGTCTTTCCCTCAGAGTGGTTTGTCTCTCTTCTCGCTCATGCGTGTGTTTCCACTCCAACTGCCGCCGCCTCGCGACTGCGGCCTTTTACAGAGCGACAGGTGATTAGACAACCACTTTCAGCTGTGTCATCCAATCACCTGTCGCCAACCCTGCCACACCCCGCTTCCCCGCAGGCGCACAGGCCACGCCCACCACACACATTCAATTGTTTTTGTACTTAACTGTGTTTTTTCTGTTTTCTTCAAATAATAAATTTTTTTAAGGTGCGGCACAAATTAAAAATAGTGATGCCACTGGGATATGGCACCACTTTATGAAAAAAAAAACCCTACAAAATTAGGATTAAAGTGAATATTTCTGAATAATTCCCACTAATAGACTAACAGTGGCGTAAAAAGTAGTTATTCTGAATTATGATTTTTTTTCTTGATTAAAAAAAACAATAAAAAAGCTAGCTATTATAAACAAACCTATCTTTTGATCCACTCTTTAAAAGTAACAATTCCTTAAGATTTGACACTCATCAAAGGGCCATGAATCTAAACTCAAAATCAGTGGTCCCCAACCACCGGGCCGCGGCCCGATTGGTACCGGGCCGCAGAAGAATTTTGTATGAATTTTTATTTTTTTTAAAATAAATAAAAAAATAAATATATATGAAGAGTTCATACGCAAAAACCGATAAACGCCATTTTGATAAAGTTTAGCCCAGCCTCGGTAATATATAGTCCACCACTTCTATTGTGGTATACCAAAATCAATTTGTTTGCAAATGCAGACAAATGCCGCTTTTAACGTCATTTAGTTCAGCGATTTATTGCAAAGGCCGATAAGCGCCATGGATCATTTATCACAAAAGCCGATATATCCGTTTGCCCAACCAGCGCTGCAGTACGGGATCACGTGACAAACAAAATGGCAGCGCGCTCGGACTCACTCAGTGTTGTTATCCACGCATGAATCATTTGGAAGCTTCTCCTGTGAACACTGTTAAGCCAGCGGAAAAAACTGACCTGTTGAAGTTATTTGATGTTGGCGCTAGCACGCGTGTCCGTGAGTTTTACACCTCTGCGTTAAACGATGTTGTCGAGCATGGAGCTAATGTCGATAGCGATGATGAGTGAGCTGTTACCTGCACAGGAGTGTTTTTGAGAGGCAAACCAGGTTGAGCATTTGTGCTTGTTTTTATTAATAAAACATTGTCTTCATTGCAACACTGTTTTTTCATTTTTTCATTTTGTGCTGAAAAGCACGAGGTAAATATGTGAGGTCACAGTTCCAGAAAAGCATGTCCGGTTAGCAAGTACGAAAAAACAATGTTCGCAGGGACAGCTAGATTTATACGCACCAAGGGATCGAAACTGTTAAATAATGAAGTAAATAAATGTGAACAGTTGTTACCTTGAAATGTGGCTTTCGATAAATTTCACGTTCTGTTTTTCTCTCTATCTTTATCTTGAATATTATGCGAAATAACGACCGCAAAGAAAACGATTTTGGAGATATCTGTTTTTGCAACATATCATAATTTGGATATATCTGCTTTTGACGTAAAACCACATCAAACACTCTTATTTGAAAGCCATTCATTACATCAGCATTTCTTAAAAGTTTAGGCTTTCATGACTTGCTTATGTTGATATTAAATAAACCATTGTACGCTTGTATATGTACCGGCAACACCAGCAGGCAGAAAATCGTTAATATACAGAATCGGTCAAAATGGATTTATCTGCTTTTGCATATGAACTCTTCATATATATACATATATATATATTTTTTAATTCAATCAACATAAAAAACACAATATACACTTACAATTAGTGCACCAACCACAAAAACCTCCCTTTTTCATGACAAAAACGTCCCTTTTTCATGACAAAGAAAAAAAAAAAAAAAAAAAAAAAAGGATTTAAATCAACACATTAATGTAGATTAATCCACCATCATTATTGAATAAAAATGGTAACACAAATTAACCCCACTCAAAATGGTAAGACATTTCAACGGACACCCATCTTTGCACTGACGCATGCATTGACCTGATCGCTGACTGCATTACAACCCCTGCCATCTTGCAGGTAACCATCCTCAGTTAAGTTAAAGGAGCATGTGTACGCAAAACAAATTGTGTGATTAATCTGGGTTTATATGTGATTAATGCGAGCATTTTACTTCACTAGAACTACCACGGAGGGGTCAATTGACCTTTTTACCTAAAAGACCCACAAGAGGGTCATTTGACCCTTTGGACCCCCTGCGGACACTCCTTTTGTTGTGGAAATGTGGCTGTTAGCAGCTCACAGCTGTCACTTGAGTCACAGAGTCGCTTGAGCCTGTGTGGGGAAGGGGACCCCAAGGCAAGCTTTTAGTATTGAGGTAGGTTATGCGTGTTTTTGCATGTGTGTTTGTGTGTGTGTGTGTGTGTGTGCGTGTGTGCGTGTGTGCCCATATGGAGGATTTATAAACATATGGTGGATTTTTATGCAGTGAATCATCAGGATCAATGAGAATTTGGGATCAAAACTCTAAACATTTATTGTTAAAAAAATACAAAACAAAACATATTTACAATGAATGCAAAAGGAACTGTTTTCCCAGTTTTCGTGTGGAAGGTTGTTGCAGAAGTAACTTATTTTTGTGTGCCAAAAATCGAAGAAAAAAAAATTACAAAGAAAAAAAGCATATTTACAAAGAATGCAAATGAGTGAAATACATTCGAGCAGTCACTAACAATTCTGGCACTGCCATTGCTCCTTTCGGCATTTCCCACATGTGTATTTGTAGCAGTCATCACAGCGCACTGTTGCACGATTGTCCTTGCATTTGATTTTAGCCTGACACTTGGCTCTTTGTCCGAGTTGTGGTGTGGAGGGTTGTTGCCGAAGCAATTGCTCCTTTTGGGCCTTTTTCATACCCACGTGGGAGTGAGCCAACTCTCTTGCCAGTTCAAACAGGAAATCCACCCGTCTTTCATTTCTCCCGGTGCATAATTGATAGAGCACGTGGGCATTGAGTGCTGGAATGTCTATCATGTTGTAGAACACTGCTACTGGCCAGCGCCTTGTTCCTGCGCGGACAGTGTATTCCCGCACCATCTGGTCCATGATATCGATGCCGCACTTTGTTGTGTTGTAGAGTGTGATGGTGTTTGGCTTCTTTTTGGTGGTTTCCTGTGTCTGAATCGTGCTGTGCATGCTGCTGAAAACATACACAGTCTTCTTCCGCTTGGGCGCATACACAGTCAGTGTGGCACCAGTGGATGAAAATACCTCGGTGGTAAATTCATCGCGGTGCATCTGTCGAGTTGACGGTGGGATTTCTTGGCGAATCCTGTTGACTGTGCCGAGGATGGTTGAATTCCGGCTAAGTAGTCGTTTTGCAAGTGACAGTGATGTAAAGAAATTGTCTGTGGTAACATTTCTGCCCTTGTCCAAGAATGGTTCCATCAGCCTCATGACTACACTCTCAGACACTCTCTCCCCACGAGGCCGAGTGGGGTCCTTGCCAAGATATGGGAGGATGTTACAGACGTATTTGGTTTTCAAGTCACACGCCACCCAAAACTTGATACCAAACTTGTCTGGTTTAGTTGCAATGTACTGTAAGAAACAGCAGCGAGTCTTGCACGGGAAAAATTGTTCGTCAATGGTGATGTGTTGACCAGGTATGTAGGATGTGATGCAGTTGGTGACAAACAATCCCCATATGTTTGAAATAGCAGCAAACCTATTAGTCTGTACTCGCTCGCTGCGGGTGTCTCTGTCATCAAAGCGCAGGTGATGCATGATGTTTTGGAAACGGTCTCGGGACATGGTTTCGATGATGTGTGGGCTTCCCAGGTTTTTGGACCAGCAGTCAGGCAGTGATGGCACCTTGAAGATTCCCCTCATGATGGTGATGGAAATAAATGCCATTAGTTCAGGTATGCCCATGAACCAATCCAAATGCTCAGTTTGCATCGCATGTTGAATTGTACAGTCTCGAATGATGCCAAGCATGTCCAGAGTGATGAAACAAAGGAAGCTCTGAAGGCGACTTATGATTGACCTCCTGGCCTTAGCTGTTGGCTCTCCATCTGCGCTGTATGGCGATGGTGGGGTGAAATGTGGAACCGTTCCCACCTGTTCTTCATGCCATACTGTGCCATGTTTTGCAGTCTCTGTCACATCAGTCGCCAGCCAAGCTCTCTTTGTTGGTTGGGGAGCACTCTCCTCATCTGTAGCGTGAAAAAAATGTAATTATGAGCAATGGGGAATTCAAATGATATCACAAATGCAAGTATAGAAGCTAATCACTGCAAAAATGGTTTATTTTTCTAGTTTCAAGTAATGTAGTAAAAATCACCTTGGAACTAGTATTTTTCAACTAGAAATAAAAACCTCAAATTAGACTATTTTTACTTGTTTTAAGAAATTTGCCGATGGGGCAAGCATTTTTTTTACTAGGTTAGCAATATTTGCTAGCCAAATTTGCTAGGCAAAATTTGCTAGGCAAACAGCATTTGTTTGAAATGAGTAAATCAAGCTAGTAAAAAATCTTAGCTAGTAAAAAAGCTTGCCCCATTGGCAAATGTCTTAAAACATGTCAAAATAGTGTAGTTTTTAGGTTCTTATTTCTAGTAAAAAATACTAGTTCTGAGGTGATTGACTCCCTCACTGAAATGAAATGTGAAATGGTAAATAATATGAAATGAAATATTACCTGAAGACAACTGAGACAGCTCGGAGTCTGAATCCACCTGGAGATTGATGTTTTCTCCATCCGATTCGCAAGGGTCAGCTCCATCCAGGATCATTTCCAATGCCTGTTGAGTGCTGTATCTCTGCATCTTCGTTCCTTGGAGAGGAGCTTCTTTCACCACAAAATTCTTGAGGGAAATGAAGCAGTAGTCCACATGCACTGGTATTTATCCATCTAACAATTGCCAGGTTGCATTCACATGATTCGTTATGGTCACATGGCATGGGAGA
Organism: Nerophis ophidion; assembly: GCF_033978795.1. Classification (NCBI taxonomy): domain Eukaryota; kingdom Metazoa; phylum Chordata; class Actinopteri; order Syngnathiformes; family Syngnathidae; genus Nerophis; species Nerophis ophidion. The sequence goes on from NC_084618.1 coordinate 53,453,435, forward strand.
TTCACAGGTTAATTCAATCATTATCTGGTTGCAGTCATATGATTCGTCATGATCACATGGGACATTCACACGTTCATTGAACCAATCATCGCGTTCGCGTGCACGGCAGACAAGCAATTTGCCGTGCAGTTGGCAGCAGGAGCATGCCCAGTACGAATTTGAGGTGAGAAATTTCGCACTGGGCATACTCCTGCTGCAAACTGCACGGCAACTCGCTTGTTTACACACAAAACGCTGGCTATTCCAGTCTTTGCGCAGCTTGCGCATGCCCTAATGAATGCGCGTTCACGTTTCAGGCATTTTCGCAGTCTCTGTCAGTCTCCATGAATGTTACAATTGGAAACAACGTGCGCCAGGCTCCATACTTCAGGCGCATAATTGGACACTTGCTATTGCGTTGTTTTGATGGCTTACGTTAGCATTCATTACTAGAGACTGTTGACGAGACATATTATATACTAACCTGATTATCATAATTTTGATACGACATCTTCCAAAACGTTCCAAAATATTTTATCCCAATTCCCTAACACTATCTTGAAAATTGAGCAGACTATTCTGCATATGATGACTTATATGAAGAAAATGTGCTGACATGTTTTCAGGACAACCATTACACTGAGAATCAACCAATTGGGATAGATCAGCAAGGTACATTCATTTGAAAATTGTACTAAATGTAAGCTGATTGTGTTAACTGTAGGATACTTGTACATAGCCATTTGCAAAGATGTACTAAATGATTGAGACATGTACAAAAGCATTTGAAAGCAATGATAAATGCCATTCTGTTGTGAGGAACTGCAAATTAGTTTTGGGATTTGTCCATGTTTTGAGAATGACATCTCAGTTTCAAGAAATGAGCCAAACCAATGGAGAAAAACTGTAACACACTGTCCGCCAAACTGTGCTATCTGTCTTTGCTGTTGATATCTTCATGCAAGTTGTTATTTACCTGTGGTGATTTTGGAGGCTGACAGCCCTTGGGAAGAAGATGTCTGTCCCTGTTTGTCTTGGCTGTTACCACTGTAAGGTGTGACCCCCTAACCCCTCACCCCACACACGGCCCCTAACAGCCTCATTACCATAACAAAATGAGTGATTAGTGTATTCGGGAAAAGCCGCCGGGTCAAATGACCCCTCTCTGGTACTTCTTGGTAGGCAGAAAAATCCTAGTAGTTTTAGTGTTAAAGGCCTACTGAAACCCACTACTACCCACCACGCAGTCTGATGGTTTATATATCAATGATGAAATATTAACATTGCAAAACATGCCAATACGGCTTTTTTGGTTTACTAAATTATAATTAAAATTTTTCCCGGGAGTTTCGTCTTGAAAACCTCGTGTAATGATGACGTGTACGCAAGACGTCACGCGTTTTTAGGAAGTATGAGCGCTACGCACACACACAGCTAAAAGTCGTCTGCTTTAACGGCATAATTACACAGTATTTTGGAGATCTGTGTTGCTGAATCTTTTGCAATTTGTTTAATTAATATTGGAGAAGTCAAAGTAGAAAGATGGAGTTGGGAAGCTTTAGCCTTTAGCCACACAAACACACGGTGATTCCTTGTTTAAAATTCCCAGTGGTGAAAATTTATTATGGATCAGAGCGCGGTCATGCCAACATGGATCCCTACCAAGTGTCAACCAGCAGGTTTTGGTGAGAAAATTGTGGTTAAAAAGTCGCTTCTTACCGAAGAAAAGCTAAGCTTGTGTCGTCCATAAAGCTGTCGTCAACTTCCCTGCGACATTGGCATCAACACACCCGTGGACACACCCCTCCGACTATCAGGTACTATTTAACTCACTAAAACACTAGCAACACAATAGAAAGATAAGGGATTTCCCAGAATTATCCTAGTAAATGTGTTTAAAAACATCGGAATCCGTCCCAATGCAATCGCGTTTTTTTTTTTTCTAGTCTGTCGCTATCAATATCCTCAAACACAAATCTTTCATCCTCGCTCAAATTAATGGGGAAATTGTTTTTTCCTCGGTCCGAATAGTACTTTTTGTTGGAGGCTCCCATTAAAATCAATGTGAATATGTGAGGAGCCCCCACACTTGCGACGTCATCGTCTGCGACTTCCGGTAGAGGCAGGGCTTTTCTCTTAACACTGACAGTTGCAAACTTTATCGTGGATGTTCTCTACTAAATCCTTTCAGCAAAATTATGGCATTATTGCAAAATGATCAAGTATGACAAATAGAATGGACCTCCAATCCCCGTTTAAATAAGAAAATGTCATTTCAGTAGGCCTTTAACCACATGAGGCAACTCCTTATTTTTGCCAGCCCTAATTGAAAGCAGATGCTGAGAGTTGATTAAATACAATTATACAAAACCCAAAACCGGTGAAGTTTGCACGCTGTGTAAATCTTAAATAAAAACAGAATACAATGATTTGCTAATCCTTTTCAACCTGTATTCAATTGAATAGACTGCAAAGACTAATGTTCGAACTGGAAAACGTTGCTATTTTTTGCAAATATTAGCTAATTTGAAATGTGATGCCTGCAACCTGTTTCAAAAACACTGGCACAAGTGGCAAAAAAGACTGAGAAAATTGAGGAATGCTCATCAAACACTTATTTGGAACATCCCCCTGATGAACAGGCTAATTGGGAACAGGTGGGTGCCATGATTGGGTATAAAAGCAGCTTCCATTCAAAAACAAGGATGGGGCGTGGGTCACAACTTTGTGAACAAATGCATGAGCAATTTGTCCAGCAGTTTAAGAACAACATTTCTCACCATCAACGGTCAATAATGTTATCAAAAGTTTCAAATAATCTGGATAAATCACTTCACAGCCCAAAACCAACATTGAATGCCCGTGACCTTCGATCTCTCAGGTGGTACTGCATCAAAAAAACGACAGCAGTGTGTAAAGGATATAATCCCATGGGCTCAGGAACACTTCAGAAAACCACTGTCAGTAACTACAGTTTGTCGCTACATATGTAAGTGCATATTAAAACTGTACTATGCAAAGCGAAAGCCATTTATCAACAACACCCAGAAATGCCTCCGGCTTTGCTGGGCCCAAACTCATCTCGGATGGACTGATGCAAAGTGGAAAAGTGTTCTGTGGTCTGACGAGTCCACATTTCAAATTGTTTTTGGAAACTGTGGCTGTTATGTCCTCCAGAACAAAGAGGAAAATAACAAAGAGGAAAATAACCATCTGGATTGTTATAGGCACAAAGTTCAAAAGCCAGCATCTGTGATGGTATGGGGGTGCATTAGTGCCCAAGGCATGGGTAACTTACACCTCTGTGAAGGTAACATTAATGCTGAAAGGTACATACAGGTTTTGGAGCAACATATGTTGCCATCACATAGGTTGCTTGGCAACACTAAATGGTCCCTAGTGTGTGAATGTGAGTGTGAATGTTGTCTGTCTATCTGTGTTGGCCCTGCGATGAGGTGGCGACTAGTCCAGGGTGTACCCCGCCTCCTGCCCGAATGCAGCTGATATAGGCTCCAGTGCCCCCCCGCTACCCCAAAAGGGACAAAGTCCCTGGTTCAATCTCCACCTAGTACCAACCTCGTCACGTCCGTTGTGTCCTGAACAAGACACTTCACCCTTGCTCCTGATGGGTGCTGGTTAGCGCCTTGCATGGCAGCTCCCTCCATCAGTGTGTGAATGTGTGTGTGTATGGGTTAATGTGGAAGTAGTGTCAAAGCGCTTTGAGTACCTTGAAGGTAGAAAAGCGCTATACAAGTAATAAATAATAATAAATGGGTTGTACTTGTATACAACTTATTTACCATTTATTTATTTACTGCCAAATGGCAGCGAAATGAGATGAGTGCACCCCCACCTCCAATTTGTCAAGTTTTTTGTATCAGATAAACCAGTGTTTTTCAACCTTTTTTGAGACAAGGCACATTTTTTTCCATTTAAAAATCCAGGGGCACACCACCAGCAGAAAGATGTTAAAAAAATTAAACTCCACCAGGTCCTCCTCGTGCCTTAATTTGACTTTGTTGGTGTTTCCCTGTGTGTAGTGCTTTAGTTCTTGTCTTGTGCTGTTATTTTGGTGTTTTCCTGTAGGAGTTTTATGTCTTCCTTTGAGCGCTATTCCCCGCACCGGCTTTGCGTTAGCAAGCAAGGCTATTGAAGTTGTTGCTTTTCTTCTTTTTGGGGACATTGTTGATTGCCATGTCATGCACGGATGTACTTTGTGGACGTCGTTTGTCTCTGCTCCACATGCTGCAAGTTTATGCTGTCGTCCAGCATTCTGTTTCTGTTTACTTTGAAACCAGTTCAGTTTTACTGTCATTTTACATAGCCATCCCTATGCTTTATTGCCTTTTCCTTTTGTTCATTTTTGGCTTAAGCGTTACATACCTTTTTTTACCTGCGCACTGTGGTCTGCATATTGGGATCACAGTTCTAAAGCAAAGTTATCCACAGCACGCACACTTGTCTCCAGCTGTGTTTAGGCCTCTTGTGCACACGCAAACGCATAAACTTGTCTTTAAAAACGGAGACTTTTGCAAACCCTGGCAAAAGTGCGTAGTTCCAAAACTTTCCGCTTAGCGTCTCCGTCCGTGCACACGGCACTAATCCAGACTTGTGATGACGTCACTGTTGTCATTTCCAAAGCTCTACAACACTGCTTTGCTGGATTTAAACACACTATAAGAGGACTTTAAAAGCCTACTGAAATGAGATTTTCTTATTCAAACGGGAATAGCAGGTCCATTGTATGTGTCATACTTGATCATTTTGCGATATTGCCATATTTTTGCTGAAAGGATTTAGTAGAGAACATCCACGATAAAGTTTGCAACTTTCGGTGTTAAGAGAAAAGCCCTGCCTCTACCGGAAGTCGCAGACGATAACGTCACATGTTTGATGGCTCCTCACATCTTCACATTGTTTTTAATGGGAGCCTCCAACAAAAAGTGCTATTCGGACCGAGAAAACAACAATTTCCCCATTAATTTGAGCGAGGATGAAAGATTCGTGTTTGAGGATATTGATAGCGACGGAACAGAAAAAAAAAAAAACGCGATTGCATTGGGATGGATTCCGATGTTTTTAGACACATTCACTAGGTTAATTCTGGGAAATACCCTATCTTTCTATTGTGTTGCTAGTGTTTTAGTGAGTTAAATAGTACCTGATAGTCAGAGGTGTGTCTCCACGGGTGTCTTGACGCCAATGTCTCAGGGGAGTCGACGGCAGCTACGGACGGCCCAAGCTCAGCTTTTCTCCGGTGAGAACTGACCTTTCAACCACAATTTCTCGCCAAAACCTGCTGGTTGACATTCGGTAGGAACCATGTTCGCTTGACCGCGCTCTGATCCACAGGAAAGTTTCACCTCCAGGAATTTTAAACAAGGAATCACCGTGTGTTTGTGTGGCTAAAGGCTAAAGCTTCCCAACTCCATCTTTCTACTGTGACTTCTCCAATATTAATTGAACAAATTGCAAAAGATTCAGCAACACAGATGTACAAAAAACTGTATAATTATGCCGTTAAAGCAGACGACATTTAGCTGTGTGTGTGCGCAGCGCTCATACTCAGGGGCGCCGAAAAGGGGAGTATAGGGGCCCATGATGGAGGGGGGCCCAGAGAGGCCCCTAATGATGATGAAATTATATGAAATTATGTGTTGGGGGCCCTGTAAAGATTATTTTAATGGGGCCCAAAATCCCTAGCTGCCCCCCTGCTCATATTTCCTAAAAACCCGTGACGTCTTGCGTACACGTCATCATTACACGACGTTTCGAAGACGAAACTCCCGGGAAATTTAAAATTGCAATTTAGTAAACTAAAAAGGCCGTATTGGCATGTGTTGCAATGTTAATATTTCATCACTGATAAATAAACTATGAGACTGCTTGGTCGGTAGTAGTGGGTTTCAATAGGCCTTTAATGTATGTTTGAACATAAACATGCTGCTATTTTCACTCAACATTAATACAAAAGTCATCACAATGGACTTTGCGACACTCCCGCCGGCGCTGATGACAGTCAGCTGTTTTGGATACTTGCACCTGATGGGACTACTTTGACTAGCAAGACTTTTTTTTTTCATAAGAAAGCTGCAACATTATCTTATGTGTTTAGTCCTTATTTATCCACAAAAACTTATGTGTATTGAGTACATTTTTGTAGATGGCAAGTAAAAAGCGACTAAGCGACTACAAAAAAAAGGTGTGGCATTCTCTTTGTAGTGTGTAATGATGTTAAAGACAATTTATGATTACGTGAATCTTAGACTATTACTTAAAAGAATAGAATAGAATATAATAGATTAGATTTTTATTGTCATTGTAAATTTGTACAACAAAATTGTATGCAAACTAATTCAGTGCAAAATCATACTTAAAACCATAAGAACATAGATAAATAAAACCATAAGAACATAGATAAATAGATAAAAATACAATAAAATTCATAAAAATACCAAGCATACAGCTCACATGCACAGTCATTATTGTTATCTTGTGTTCAGTGATGCTTTTGCTCTCGGGTAAAAAGTGTTTTTAAAACGGTTTGTCAGGCATTTTATTGTCCTGTATCTCCTGCCTGAGGGCATCAGTTCAAAAAGTTTATGTCCAGGGTGAGATGGGTCCTTTATGATGTTTTGGGAGCATGATTGTCCTGTTGGTGGGACTGCCTTCAGGAGAACGCCTGTGCGTGAAATCTTTTAAAGTGAGGAGACTGGTGCACTGCCACCACACTGTCCTTGGCTAAAAAAAGGCCAGGGTCCAATGGCATGGAGACCAAGAAAATTGGTGGCCCATCTTTGCTGCAGCCTTCTTCCGCCTTTGTGACCGTTGTGGAACTTCCAATGCAACCATCATCTGCCCACTCCACCGTTGAGGTCTTTTACGACGAGAGAGACGCAAACACTTCAGCGTCACTTCCTCGCTGTGGGCAGCTGTATCCGATGGCAAGGGAAACCCAGGACGACCGGCACCTCCTCACAGCTGCAGGAGGCTGCTGGAGCTCCGGTCTGTCGGAGGACCGCCAATGGTGCGCCTACCAGCACCTGCTTTTCTCTCGGGGTGTGCTCCCCTAGCCTTTTGTCTTCCCAGACTAACCCACAGGGCAGCAGGGAAAGACAATATACACTTCATTACACATGTACATTATCACTATTTTGATGATTAAATGAGAGTTTTGCACATGTGTGCTTTATATAGACATTGGCCCGTGAGTGCGTGCTGATTTTAGAAATAACTTCACTGCACATGTGATACATCACCATGTTGCTGAACACGTTATAATTCTATGAGTCTTGGCTTTTATCAGCTCTTTAATAATGTTCCAAAGGCGCTGTGTGTTCATGCAGACTGGTTTTAAAGATAATGTACATGTCATTGTATGTCTAGAATATCAAAATAAACATTATAAAGGTGTACTATAACTCAGTGGTCCCCAACCACCGGGCTCGATTGGTACCAGGCCGCAGAATAATTATATATATATATATATATATATTTTATTATTATTATTTTTTTTTATTATTATTATTATTTTTTTTATTATTATTAAATCAACATAAACAACACAAGCTACACTTACAATTAGTGCACCAACTCAAACAACCTCCCTTTTTCGTGACAAAAAAAATTAAATAAATATTTTGTAGTTCTGATTCCTTTTTGTATTACTCTCCGTTGTTTGACACCTCAGTTCCTGTTTAGTCTGTCACCATGGTTAAATATTAGTTCCACCTGCTACCTTTCGGTTCCTACACACCTGTTTTACTAATCACCATCCTATGTAAGCCATCCTTTTTTGTTCACTCATTGTCGGACTCCAATTTGCTCTCATGCAACAGTTGATGTCTTGTGTTTCATTCTATTACTCGCTAGCTCTCGCGCTGCAGTTAATTTCAATCCTAGCTTTCATGCTAGTCATTTTGTTTTCCCTTTTTGTGCCTTCTTGCCAAGTTTAATTTTTCTATTCATATTCCTAGCTTCCATGCTAGCGCCATTTGTTTGCCTTTCTATTAGCATCAGTGTTTTTGTTCTTAGCATGTTTTATTACTTTAATAAATACTTATATCTTACCTTACGCTGTGTTTTTGCCCGACGCATCCCTGGAGGAACAACTCCGGCATTGCTATTCCACACAAGCTTCACAAAAGGTCTTAAGTGTTGTACGTGCATACAAATGTTTTAAATTAGATTATCCTCTCAGGTTATATTTCTCCTCTTTTGTTGAGAATAATTGTTGTACATTCTTGGGTAGCAGGTTAGAGTTTGCTTTATACATCATTTTAGCTGTTTGCAAATGCACCGAGTTATTGAATTTCAATTTTTTTTTCTTTAGATTGTCGTTGAGACTGACTCAACAGTGCCTCTGCTGGTCACAACCAAGCAGTACACTCCATTCTGCTCTAGTTGCAACAAACCATTTTTAGAAAAAAAAAACAATGAATCCGGGATTTTTTTTCCCCCATCTGACTTACAAGCAATACTTTTGGAAGGGTTGTAATAAACGGAGAAAAAGATGTCATGACAGCAATCCCCCTCCTTCTCGCCCTCCCAACGAATATTAATCACTTAATTTAGTCACATTTTGCATTGCATTTGACAGGCAATTATGTATGGAAGTGTGCCCATGCGTGTGTGTGTCCAAGTATGTGCTTAGCACTCATGTGTATGCAAACGTCAGCCAGGCGACCTGTGCTGCACTTCAGTCAAACCTTGAGTGCACCAAGCTAAATTGCATCCATCTATCCTTATCTATACCGCGCTCATTTACATACAGGACTACAGTCCGTGTATTGTGCAGCCGCTGACACACAATCAGCTGCAAGAGCTGCGATCCGTATATTTGAACATGTGGTTATCACTAGTGCTTTCTAATTAACTGCTACACTGACTCTTTTTAATCGTCCGCCATAATAAGCAAGTTGAGCCTTTTTGCAAATATTTTGACAGTGTCCTGTCACAGGAAGTCAGGCACAGAACTAATTATTAAGCAAGACACAGCGGTTGAAAGCAGGGTTTCATTTCAAGGGTTTTAGTGTACTTGTAATGCACGGGTGTGTTTACTCGCTTGGTTGCGCGCATCTTTATTATTCAAGCCGCAGCTCCACTTCCTGTGAATTGTACTGCTGACTGTTAAACATACGGGCCAATCTCATTGGTATTGTTATTCCGCATGGGCTCTCTAGCGTGCTTGTATTATGTTGTGTGAAATCCTGTGTAATCTGCTTCTATTATTGCACAGTTATTATAATAGCTCAAATCCTCTGGGCTGGCTATTATATTGCAATATTACGACCACAGCCAAAGAGGAACCCAAGTCAATGAAGTCGCACAGAGTAGCGGAACAATGTGTGTCGACTGATTCGTTGCAATCTTGCTCGAGTTTAAAATTTTACCGCAGTAACACAAAAGTGGACCTGTTTGGACCAACAGTTCAGTGGTACCCCAGATTTTGTTTGTTTTTAAAAGATCCAATGAAGACCGAACTGTACGAAAACTGCAGCAATTTCTCCGATGTAGTTATTGGATTAAATTGAATGATGATTTCACATGCAGAAACATTGTGAAATACAATCATCCCTGTTACGGGTTCGCGGCATAGTGGATGCGCGGGGAGTGTCGCCTCTCGATGCGCAGGATCACAGCAGGCAGGAATGAAGGTATGAGCAGTTTTTAATGAGAAAATGCAAAATAACACTTTTACAAAGAGCAAATTAAAGACGTGCCTGAGCACAGAAAACTAAATGCTAATATAAATAGGAGACAGAGTTCGAAGTCCATAAAGCGCGAGCCAAGCGCGCAGACGCAAGCTACATTTAGCAAGCAGCAAAATAAACAGAGACTACTCACGTAACGGTTGCAGGTGCAAACAAACTGGCGAGAGCGAACTTAGGTAGCAGAAGGGATTAAATACAGAAAACATAATTACAAACCGGTGTGTGAATGAGCCGTGCAGGAGGAGCAAATTAGGTAGTCATGGTGACGAATGTAAACAAGGAAGTGCGCTATAAAACGGGATCGAATGAGTCCAAAACATGATCAAACATAATAGGAAAATACAAAAAGGGGACAAAACATACTAGATGTGGGATCCGGAAGCCGGATCACAACAGTCCCTCCACAAATTGCCCTACAACTATTGCGGTTTTAACCACGTCGCCTATTTTTAAAAAAACTTTTTTTAAGGCATTGTTTACAATTTTTGTTCCGAAATTAAGAATTTTAAATGGTAAATGGTAATCGGGTTATACTTGTACAGTGCTTTTAAAAAGTAGCAATGATCGTCACACACACACTAGGTGTGGCAAAATTACTCCCTGCATTCCCTTGACCACCCCCTGGGAGGTGAGGGGAGCAGCAGGCAGCAGCAGTGGCCGCGCCCGGGGATAATTTTTGGTGATTTAACCCCCAATTCCAACCCTTGATGCTGAGTGCCAAGCAGGGAGAATGGGTCCCATTTGTCTAGTCTTTGGTATGACTCAGCAGGGGTTTGAACTCACGACCTACCCATCTCAGGGCGGACAGTCTAACCACTAGGCCACTGAATAGGTAATTAAGGAATCTGCAACCCAAAACGTTGAAAGAACCATATTCAGGGTTCTTACGGGTGCTTAAAAACTTTGAAAATACTTGGATTTTAATGTTGTGTTTTTAAGGCTTGAAAAATGCTTGGATTTTGGGTGAAGTGCTCGGAAATGTTTGGCATGTTTCTCGGCAGTCTGACTCAATAGGCTAATTATAAAATGGAAAAAAACAACATAAGTTTCCTTAAAAATGAAAGCTACACGCTTGATCTGTTGGCTTTGCACGAGCCCTTACATTAGGTTGTTGTCATGCCAGAGTTCTACGTATATACCCTGTGTCGCCCCCCAGAGGACAGTGGCGCATTGGTCTATCATGCCGTCAGGTTGGCGATTTAATAAACACGTTTTCTACCATTAAGTTACTCAAAGCGCTGGAAAAAACATAAGAGCGCTGGACAAGAAATAATCAACATGATACTACGTTTCTAATAATAACTGTCATGTGCGATCATGACAATTGGCATGCAAATGTTTAAAAGAATATGTGCTGGCTCCACATTCCTAACACAGACTGGGGCCACTGAAGGGAACAAAATCAAAACATGAATTCTCATATTTTCCTGACACCTGTCCAGCCAGGATTCTAACCCAGTACTGTTGCTCACAAGCCCAGCACTACAGCGGCCGTTGGAATAGAAGGAACCGATTTGGACGAAGAAGCAATATTTGCAAAAGTTATTTCCTAAATTCTATCTCTGATTAGCACACATGCATGTGGACCCCAAAAGGCATACATACATACCGCCATGGATCAGCTCAATATGCATACACTTACTCCGGCCTGCAGCCTGTGGGAAGGAAGCAGATCTGCTTGGCTTGCAGTTTGCTGCCACCAGCAAAGTAAAACTCACAAGCTGGGGGAAGCTCACGCTGAGGGCACATTTGTGAACCTTTCCCCGCGTCCCAGTCTTTGGAGAGTCGATTCCCTCTTGCCCACAGGCGCCAGCATGGGTACATGGCCTTGCCCCAATGACGAAGGGGCCACCCACGCTGGCCACCTTCCTGCCACTCACCCTGCTGTCCTCATGCATACATATGGACACGTACTAGCACCGCAATTGCCACCCCCAACCCTGCTGGGTGCTGGCCCGTGGCTCGGGGACATGCGGCTGCTCGAAATGCGTCACAAAGCCGGGCTTTTTCTTTTTTTTTTTGCTGTGACATATCATATGCCTGTCTGCAGATTACCACCCTGGAACACCCTGCAAAAGCAATAGAATTGTTTTTCACTGCTCCACCTTTGGGTTCTTAATACTGTCCTTTGTTGTTTTTTTGTTTTTTTAATTAGAAAATGTTGGGCTTGTTATCCGTGGTTGTTATTTCTTGACGGAATGTCACCCATTTCCACTGGGAGATAAACTTCCATTTGTTTCAGGAGGATTTGCACCTGGAGATTTAATTGTCTGTTTCGGGAAGCTTTCACTTAAGGTCAGATGTTGTACTTTGTTTACTCCACCTGTTATCATCACACAGCCAGAACCACCTCTGTATCGTAAGCGAGAGGCCGAGAAGAACCCTGCAGACCAAATACATAGTCAGACTTTACATGATGTTAATAGTAAATTAGTAATAATATTTAAATGAAATACTTTACAAATGGAACATACTGTAATGCAGTGTTTCTTAACCACTGGTCCAGGAGCGCCCCCTAGAAGGCCGCCCAAAAAAACATCTGTTTCTCGGCAGTAGTCAGTATGGGCTGGAGCACTACTCAGTTGTAGTACACTTTTCCACCACTTGTGGCAGTAATGACAATATCAAACGGCCAGAAGAAATCTGGAGCTAAAGTCATAGAGAAGTTTCTTAAGCGCAAAAAATATGACTAAAGTGGTGAGTCTGTGTTCTCATTTGCACTTATATTTTAATGACGGTTTATTTAAAACATATATATTGTATTATTATTTCTAATTCTATACAATTTTAATTTCTTCTTCTTTTGCAGTATAATTTGATTAGAGTTTATTTTTGTAATGAGTCTGACATAAGCTTTGATAATAATAGTGATTAACACATAGTTTGATATCATTTGAAACAGTTTATCCTGTAAACATGTAGGTAGGTTAGATATAATGAGTTATTACAATTAAATAAAGTGTAAGATTACTAATTCAGTGTTAAGATTTAAGTGGGCCATTCTGTATTGGTAACGTTTGGCCCCAAGGTTAAAAAGGTTAGAAAGCTCTGCTGTAAAGCATGATTCTGGATTACAAAAAAAACTGTCAATTGGAATTTCATGGAATTTCAATTCTACTTCCTTCATTTTGAATTTGATTTGCAAATCTACTTCCTGTTTACGTTCAATTTAAATTCATAGAATTGAATTGGCATGTAGGGGACGTTCTCAAGTGGGATCTATTTTGCACTAGCCTACCGTATTTTTTGGACTATAAGTCGCAGTTTTGTTCATAGTTTGGCCAGGGGTGCGACTTATACTCAGGAGCAACTTATGTATGAAATTATTAACACATTACCGTAAAATATCAAATAATATTATTTAGCTCATTCACGTAAGAGACTAGACACATAAGATTTCATGGGATTTAGCGATTAGGAGTGACAGATTTTTTGGTAAACGTATAGCATGTTTTATATGTTATAGTTATTTGAATGACTCTTACCATAATATGATAGGTTAAAATACCAGGAACGTTCTCAGTTGGTTGTTTATGCGTCATATAACGTACACTTATTCAGCCTGTTGTTCAATATTCTTTATTTATTTTAAATTGCCTTTCAAATGTCTATTCTTGGTGTTGGGTTTTATCAAATACATTTCCCTAAAAAATGCGACTTATACTCCAGTGCGACTTATACATATATTTTTTCCTTCTTTATTATGCATTTTTGGCAGGTGCGATTTATACTCCGGAGCGACTTATACTCCGAAAAATACGGTATTTTACATTGTGTATTTTAATTATGCAGAATTCCTACCATAGCTCTATTATCATGAGTAATATTCTTGAATACATATATGCCTACAGTCTGACAGCATCTGTTAAGATCAAATAAGTGGACTAAAACACAATAAAGGTGCATTCAACAGCAGTATTATAGTGGCTTCTCCAGGGAGTGCTGCCCTTTACAGCAGGTGTCACTCTAAACCTCGGCAGCAGCATGCAATTGAATCACGGTCCCCAGGAATCTTGGGAAATGAATGAAGAGATAATAGGATCACCCCCCCCCCCCCCACACCCACACACACACACCGCCTCTACTACTCTACACGTTATTATCATACTGTACGCCCGAAGTTAAACGAAAAACCAAAGAGATAAAAATAACGACTGGATTTGACGCTTAGAAACTTCACCATCAAAACGTACCTTCAGCCGGCAATTTGGCATTCAACTAAAAAGAAATCCAGGAGTCAGACTTACCCCATGTGTGGCGTCACAAGAGACCTCTACATATCAAAATGCTTTATGCAATGCAAGGCAGTGCAATGCAGTAAGAACATTAAGGCAAAGTTAACAACAATAGCGTACATATTTTACACTGAAAAGGAATTTGCTTTAAGAGTAAACGCAAAGTGGCAACTTGAAGGTTCCACATTACCAAATTTTCCAGACTATAAGGCAAACTTAAAATACATTTTTTTCTCAAAACTCGACAGTGCATCATATAACACGGTGCGCCTAATGTACGGAATAATTCAGGTTTTGCTTACCGACCTCTAAGCAATTCTGTTTGATACAAGGTGAAATGATAAGTATGACCAGTAGATGGCAGTCAAACATAAGAGATACGTGTAGACTGCACTACGATGGCAATATGACTAAAGTAAACAACACCAACATTTTATTGAAAACTCGCCATGAGAGCGCTAAAACATACCTGTGTAGTGAGTTATTATTATTCCCCCAAGGAACTTTAGTTATTAGAGAGTTTCGGTTGGACGGTTTTTCACGAGACACATTTCCGGTGTGGTTGTTGTTTCCGGATGAGGAGATGCTGCTCCGTTATTGATTGAAGTAAAGTCTGAATGTCATTAAAACAGTTAACTCCATCTTTTGACACTTCTCCCATTCCCGCCCTTGAACGCTACACTGGTACAACAAAGATAACAGGGAGAAGACGCTGCCAAGTAAATAAGACCGCCCACAAAACGTCGCATCCGGAAGCGACTGTCAAAAAGCGTCTCGAAGATGATCTGTTAAACATAATCCATGCAACATTTTGACCAAAGAACCAGCATTACATGTTATGTAGACCACAAGGAAGTGTTTTTAGTTTAGAAAAAAATGAAAATAATATGACTCCTTTAATGCGCCCTATAATCCGCTGCGCCTTATTTATGAAAAAATATAAAAAAATAGACCGTTCATCGGCAGTGCGCCTTATACTCTGGGGCGCCCTACGGTCCGGAAAATACAACAATTTTTACAATACAAAAGTTACACAGCAATCTATCCATCCATCCATTTTCTACCACTTATTCTCTACGGAGTCGTGGGGGGTCGCTGGAGCCTATCCCAGCTACATTCGGGCACAAGGCAGGGTACACCCTGGACAATTCGCCACCTCATCGTAGGGCCAACATAGATAGACAACATTCACACTCAAATTCACACACTGGGGACAATTTAGTGTTGCCAATCAACCTATCTATCCAAGTCAATTATTTTGGTTACCGAGTAATCTATTGGTTAAATTGTTGGATTAATTGAGTACCCCCATTTCTGTGTTGGCCTCAATGCGTCTTTTAGGGGAAATAGATTAAAGTAATCTAGGTTTTTCCAAATACATGTAGTCTGTCTTCTTACGAATGCACATACTAATAGAATATTTATTATACGTTTTCCTTGTTTGTGCTTGTTTGCTGCTTACAAATTAGCAGGATGCTTTCGAGTAACACGCTACATCAGTGGTCCCCAACCTTTTTGTATCCGCGGACCGGTCAACGCTTAATAATTTGTCCCGCGGCCCGGGGGAGGGGAGGGGTGGGGGATCCTTTTTTTTTTTTTCTTTGTCATGAAAAAGGGACGTTTTTGTCATTAAAAATGGAGGTTTTTGTGGTTGGTGCACTAATTGTAAGTGTATATTGTGTATTTTATGTTGATTTTATAAAAATCAACATTACTGACGTAGCGCTGTTGTGGAATGCCAGCTTTGTTTGACAGTGCAAACATTTCACCACAATGTCCTTATTTTTCTCTATTTTAAATGATCACACAACCTCTTATCGCTTTTTCCCTTGTCTTCTTTGGGCCATTTGCACTTTTTCCCCTCTGTGGTTGTTTTTCTTTGATTCATCTCTCCATTCCCACTACACACACCCGCAGCGTGACTTACACCACCAATATGTGCACCGCTTTTATGTGCGCTATAATAGCTGTCAAGTGGAAACAATGTCTGCTTATTTTACTTATTAAACAAAATACAACATAAAATAAAAATGGAATCTTTTTTTCGGTAACACTATTAATTAGTTGCTTATTAAAGTAACAACGACTTAATTTAGTGTTCTTTGGACACTAGGGGAACATATAAGGGTTAGAGTTAGGGTCAGGGCTAGGGTTACTATTAAGCAATCATTCTGAGTTTATTTAGGAAACACTCTTAGTTAATGGCTTACTGGTTGTATAATAAGGCCATGCAGAATAAGGCATTAATAAGTACTTAATAATGACTAATTAAGAGTCAATATGTTAATAAGCAATTCATTGATGCTGAATATGTTCCTCATACTAAAGTGTTACCCTTTTTTCTAATCGGATTAATCGATTAATCATTGCAGCCCTACTTTCAAGTAGACAACAAATAAAGAGAGTTGTAGACATGTTCTAACATAGTATAACCTTCTCTGTTGGCAAAGGTAATAATCAACAAACAGGCAATTATTCAACAAACAAAACAAGTAAAACGAAGGGGGACAACTTGGGATACTCAGATATTACATTTTGCATTAGCAATTACCTTCCAGTCAGCACAGCCTCGTATGGTCACACCTTCTTCATAATAACCTGTTAATTAAAATGCTAACGAAGTAATTGCTAACAAACTGCTCACTGGCTTTGTGGGTAGAGTGTCCGCCCTGAGATCGGTAGGTCGGGAGGTCAAACCCGGCCGAGTCATAACAAAGACTATAAAAATGTGACCCATTACCTCCCTGCTTGGCACTCAGAATCAAGGGTTGGGATTGGGGGTTAGATCTCCAAAATGATTCCCGAGTGCGGCCACCACTGTTGCTCACTGCTTCCCTCTCCTCCCAGGGGGTGGAACAAGGGGATGGGTCATTTCACCACACCTAGTGTGTGTGTGACTATCAGTGGTACTTTAAAGGCCTACTGAAATGAGATGTTCTTATTTAAACGGGGATAGCAGTTCCATTCTATGTGTCATACTTGATCATTTTACGATATTGCCATATTTTCGCTGAAAGGATTTAGTAGAGAACATCCACGATAAAGTTCGCAACTGTCAGTGTTAAGAGAAAAGCCCTGCCTCTACCGGAAATCGCAGACGATAACGTCACAAGTGTGGGGGCTCCTCACATATTCACATTGATTTTAATGGGAGCCTCCAACAAAAAGTGCTATTCGGACCGAGAAAACGACAATTTCCCCATTAATTTGAGCGAGGATGAAAGATTTGTGTTTAGGGATATTGATAGCGACGGACTAGAAAAAAAAAAACGCAAATGCATTGGGATGGATTTCGATGTTTTTAAACACATTTACTAGGATAATTCTGGGAAATCCCTTATCTTTCTATTGTGTTACTAGTGTTTTAGTGAGTTTAACAGTACCTGATAGTCGGAAGGGTGTGTCCACGGGTGTGTTGACGCCAATGTCTCAGGGAAGTCGACAGCAGCTTCATGGACAGCCCAAGCTCAGCTTTTCTCCGGTAAGAAGCGACTTTTTAACCACAATTTTCTCACCGAAACCTGCTGGTTGACATTTGGTCTGGATTCATGTTCGCTTGACCGCGCTCTGATCCATAGTAAATTTTCACCTCCGGGAATTTTAAACAAGGAATCACCGTGTGTTTGTGTGGCTAAAGGCTAAAGCTTCCCAACTCCATCTTTCTACTGTGACTTCTCCAATATTAATTGAACAAATTGCAAAATATTCAGCAACACAGATGTCCAAAATACTATCTAATTATGCCGTTAAAGCAGACGACTTTTAGCTGTGTGTGCATAGCGCTCATACTTCCTAAAAACCTGTGACGTCTTGCGTACACGTCATCATTACACGAGGTTTTCAAGACGAAACTCCGGGGAAATTTAAAATTGTAATTTAGTAAACTAAAAAGGCCGTATTGGCATGTGTTGCAATGTTATTATTTCATCATTGATATATAAACTATCAGACTGCGTGGTCGGTAGTAGTGGGTTTCAGTAGGCCTTTAAATTAGAGCAACTGACTTCAGTTACAGAAAGTGAATGCCTTTCTCGATATCCTTCTTATGTTACAACAGCAACAACCAGATTTTATTTGGCTGCACCCAAGTCATTTAGTCCGGCTGCATGTTTGTATTGATTTTAATCTTCAACACAGCCAAGCAATCAGATTTCTTCTCTGCAACTCAAATGTATTCCCTTGTCTTTGTCATGCCATCCATGTAAATTGTCCCACCAGCTTGGCTCTATGATCAACAGTTAAAAGCTATAAATGATGCATAATTCATTCCACGCTGCAGTGCCAACAGCGCAACAGATTTGATTTATGTATGACTGCCTCCTCTGACCAACAGTATCTATCTCCTGGTGCCCAAATTGAAATGCATCTCATGCTATTCCGGGTTCTGCTCTGGTTGTGAAAACATTTCTTGTTTCACTTTCTTCTCATGAAAAAAGATGAGCGTCAATTTTTTTTCCAACCGTCCGATTTCTATACCGCTTGTCTTCTTAATGGTCGCGAGGAAGCCAGAGACTATTCCAGCTGACTTTGGGCGAGAGGTGTGGTACTGCAGACCCTGGACGAGTCGCCAGCCAGTCACAAGGGCACACAAATACAAAACCATTCACACTCACATTTACAGCTGTGGACAATTGAGGGTGGGGTTGGGGGGGGGGCAGATTGAGAGTCAAAGAGCGCGAGGCAAAAAGCTAAACGTTAGAGCTGTCAAACCCTTTGTCGACAAAGACTCTTAAAATGCAAGGTTTGTCAGCATATTGTCAGCAGCAGCTTGCATCTGTTACACTAACATGCATATTTTTGGAATGTGGGAGGAAAACCCACACGGCGAGAGAGAACAGGCACATTCCACACAAGGTTGCCTGAAAGTAGATTCAAACCCTCTACCTGCTGACAGTATGGCCACCAATCTAATTAATTCAACAATTTACTTTTCTTTTGCATGGATGTAATGTGGATTTACCCTGACTGCCCATTTAAAACTATTTGTTTCTATAAAGATTTATACCATTATTTTTAACGTAGATTAAAAACACTTCATCCTGGCCTACATAACATGTAATGGTGGTGCTTTGGTCCAAATTTGACATTAATGTTGCTTTAAAGACCATCGCCATCATCTGGGGCGGTATAACTCGGTTGGTAAAGCAGCCGTGCCAGCAACTTGAGGGTTGCAGGTTCAATCCCCGCTTCCGCCATCCTAGTCACTGCCGTTGTGTCCTTGGGCAAGACACTTTACCCAACTGCTCCCAGTGCCACCCACACTGGTTTAAATGTAAAAATTTGATATTGGATTTCACTGTGTAAATTCGCTTTGAGTCATTAGAGAAAAAGCGTTATAAAAGTATAATTCACTTCACTTGACTTCAAGCGTCTTTTATTACTGTCTCTTGAAAACATTTTTTTGTGCGGTCTTATGTCAGTTCAGTTCAGTTTAAGTTCATTGTAATGCATCACATACTTCCAGTTGTTTCATTACAGCACGTCCGAAAAGGAGTAGGAAGAAGCAGAGCTTACCGTATTTCCTTGAATTGCCGCCGGGGCGCTAATTATTTTAAAACCTCTTCTCACTCCGGCGCTTACCAACATGCGGTAAAAGTAAGCATGCGCTAATTATTTTAAAACCTCTTCTCACTCCGGCACTTACCAAAGGTATGTAGTAAAAATGTGAGTGTGATGTAAGCTTGGACCTTAAATCCTACTGAATAGTTCTTAATCTTCTTCCCTTAATGCGATTTCAAATTACCGGTATTGAAATCAGCTTCCTCCATTTTGAAAATGATCACAGAGGAAGTGTCACTCGTAACGTCACGAGTTTGACCAGGCGGTAATACTAAGCTTGCGCTAATTATTTTGGGAAGCGAGTTTGACCCGGCAGTAATTCAAGGCAGGCGCATACTATATGCCCTGCGGCAATTCAAGGAAATACGGTATTCAATCTTGGCCCTTTTCATAACATAGCAAATGACTTCCTCCACGCCTGGCTGCAAATGTGTCACCGCCCCCATCGGCCATGTTGTAGTTTTACCAGTATGCTTCCATGTCAAAAAAGTATACAGCAGGGGTATCACACTGTCAAACTCATTTTAGATCGGGGGCCACATGGAGAAAAATATACTCCCAAGTGGGCCGGACTGGTAAAATCACGGCACGATAACTTAAAAATAAAGACAACTTCCAATTGTTGTCTTTGTTTAAAAATAGAACGATCACATTTTGAAAATGTACATGTCTTAATGTTGTTGTTTTTTTTTACGCGTACGTTTCGCGGTTAATAGTATTCTCTCTTCATTTGTCATTATTTATACTTTCTGAATAAATTATGGGACAATGTTGACCAGTCAACTCATTGGTGTTAATTTTCAATCCATCAAGATAAAAAAATAATATCAAAATCAAACTACAGGATGTTATTTATGTAGTTTGCTCATTTTCCTCGCCTGGCGTACTAACATCATGTGGTTTATTTTATTTTTCAACATACTTAGCATAATCTACAACAGGGGTCTTAAACTCACTTCACCTGGGGCCAATGGATGCAGAGTCTGGGTGAGGCTGGATCGCGAGAAAAGAGTTCTTTAAAATAAATGTGCATACTCCTCAGCATGTCTAGTAGTATAATGACGTTTCAAATTGTATTCCTTGTGCACCGCAACTTTCTCTGTGCAAATAAGACACGTCGGGGTGCCCCTGTGCTCAACAAAGAAATATTGCATCTACCAGTTTTCCTAGAATTGTCTTTGCACGTCACTAACATTTCTCATCACTGCAGGCTTTGAAAAAGACACGTTGGGGGTTGTGGAATATATTTGTATCTAGCCCACGCACGGAGAATAATGTTATTTTCGCAATGTGTGTTGTTCTACTTTTCCTCCCTACAGTAAAACCGCGGTCGTCGGATAATAGCCGAGAAAGTACCGGGATAGCGAGCGCAAAAAAGTGACGGCTCCCGGAGTGTTATCTGAGGTCATATAGAAATATATGTAGTGTTCATCGTGTGAGGCAATGCAAATTAAAAAATAAAAAATACAAATAACGGTTTGAATTGGTCCAGGTTATTGGGGAATGTTATTACTGACGGACAGGTGTCGCGGTGTGACTGCAGCCAGGCACGTAAGAAAACCCTCGTCTCCATGGCAACGTTTCTATCGTTTTCGCTCATTTGCCGCTTTTCCACTAATGCAGAGGTAGGCAACCCAGAACGTTGAAAGAGCCATTTTGGACTCAAATAACACAACGCTGTCAAGCGCCATTCATAAAAAACTTGCAGGCCACACACTTATCTTAGTTACAATCGGACAAAAGGCGGGTACACCCTGGACAAGTCGCCACCTCCTCGCAGGGCCAACACAGATAGACAGACAACGTTCACACTCACATCCACACACTAGGGACCATTTTAGTGTTACCAATCAACCTATCCCCAGGTGCATGTCTTTGGAAGTGGGAGGAAGCCGGAATACCCGGAGGGAACTCACGCATTCACGGGGAGAACATGCAATCTCCACACAGAAAGATCCTGAGCCCGAGATTGAATCCAGGACTACTCAGGACCTTCCTATTGTGAGACAGACGCACTAACCCCTCTGCTATCGTGCTGCCCTACACCATTTATGCTAAACCATAATTTAATTTGTAACTACCGTTTTTTTCAGACCATAGGGCGCACTGGATTATAAGGCGCATTAAAGGGGTCATATTATGATTTTTTTCCTAAATCTAAAACACTTTCTTGTGGTCTACAGCAAAAATAAGTTCATGAAAAATACAACTCACAATAACACTTAATTAGTGGGAGCCCTGAGCTTGTTTCTTTGCAATGAGATGCAGATGGAAATCAGCCTTTGGTTACAATCTGTCACATTTATATTATATATGTTCAATAAAGTGCATTGTATTATGTCACAAAAGTATAACAAATATAACAAAGGGCAACGTGCTATAAGAAGTTTTATTGTACATCTATAAACAAGTTTATTGGTGTCCAGTGGGTTAAGTCAGAGAAAATGCAGTCGTTTATAAATTATTTAATATTTCTTTTCCCGGTAGCAAAAGTGTCATGGACTGGTATCGGTCTCCGGACCGGTGATTGGGAACCCCTGGTCTACATAACATGTAATGGTGGTTCTCTGGTCAAAATATTGCATAGATTATGTTTTACAGATCATTTTCAAGTAGCTTTCTGAACATCTCTTCAGGGTGGGCCGTTTTGTGGGCGGTCTTATTTATGTGGCTCACCTTCGACAGCGTCTTCTCCCCGTAATCTTTGTTGTACCAGTGTTGTGTGCAAGGACTGGAGTGGAAGAAGTGTCAAAGGATGGCGCTAACTGTTTTAATGATATTCAGACTTTATTTCAATCAATAACAAAGCAGCAAAATGGATGGATGGATGGATGGATGGATGGATCTTCTAATCCGTGGCTCAGTAATGCAACATCAACGCCGTAAATGTGTCCCGTGAAAAACCGTCCGAACGGAACCCTCTAATAACAAAAGTTCCATTGGTGAATTATGTAAACCCACTACAGTTTTTAGTGGTTTGATAACTAGTCTACTGACATTATATTAGAAATGGCAACAGCAGAAGATGAATGCCACATAAAAAGGTAGAGAAAAGTATGAAGTACAAACCTAACATTAGCCCCCCTTGCCATAACGGATACCAGACGTACTAGAAAACCACCCCACACCCCCCCAAAAAAACTGTCCAAAGTCAAGAGAGGGTGGAGGGAGGACAAGGCGGTGGGCCGCCAGGCCAGATGTTCCCTCATTCTGCGGGGAAGAGTCAGTTGGCAAGGGCGAGTTGAACGCCGCCGCCATTGGCGAGGCGGTCGCCCGTGAAATGACCACATCTGTGGCCGACAAGAGTATGTTGGCGCCCTCTGCTGGTCCACCGGACAGGATGGTGGTGGCGACCCCTGCTGGCCCACCGGACAGGATGGTGGTGGGGACCCCTGCTGCTGGCCCACCGGAGTGCGTGGTGGCGCCCCCTGCTGCTGGCCCACCGGCGTGTGTGGTGGCGTCGTAGGTTGCAGACCCACAGGAGTGCATGGTGGCGCCGTAGTTTGCAGTCCCACCGGAAATGATGGCGCCGTAGTTTGTAGACCAATAGGAGATGATGGCGCCGTAGGTTGCAGACCCACCGGAGATGATGGTGGCGTCTGTTGCAGACGCACTTGTGTGAGGAGTAGCTGTGCCTCAGCTGCACAGCTATTCATAGCCCCCTCCTCAAGGGACGGATCCCAGACGTTCCCAGATAGGCCCATAGACAACAGGGGTGGGTGGGAGAGGGCTTGAAAAGCGGCTGAACTTGTTTTCAATTTATCCATTGGTGCCACAATCCCGTCAAGCCTCTCCGCCATCGAAATCTCTGCGGGGTTCGAATATGGCTGGATTATTCTGTCACGTTGAGTTTGTGACGAACCCCAAGATGCAGGGATGACGGCAGGAATTTTAGCAGGAAAACATAATTTAATGTTCAAAAATTAAGGCAAAAAACAAACCAGGAACTCTGAGACGGGAAACAGGATGCCAGGAACAGGAAATAAAAGACGAGGAACAAAAAAGACAGCAGGCTGCAAACAGCTACAGGTTTAAGTACAAATGGTCAGAGCTACAAGTCGTAATGATAATAATCCAGCCCAGAGTGGAGGAACAAGCAGGTCTAAATAGAAACTGGCTGATTGACACCAGGTGTGGCCTGGTGCCAATCAGCCACAGCTGAGGGGAAAAAGCACTCAGGGATAACAGCAGGAAATAAAGACAAACAAGGGCGCTTACAGGAAATAAGACAAACACAGAGAAAAACTAAAACATGTCCAAACTGTCAGGCACAAACCTGACAGTTTAAATATTTCCACTGACGTAACAAATTAACTACCTCACAAACAATAACAAATTTTAAACGGCTCGTTTGAAACAATGCAACATTGTTTTATACTGTAAATGTCTCTTTAAAGCTTCCATGGTGTGGATTAAAGTCTGCACCACTAATGGGGATCACACATGCACCAAAAACTGTGCTTAACAAGCAAGAAAAGCGTGTTTTTCCGTATTTGACCCTTTTAAAGCAGAGCAAGACAATAATGAGGAGTCTAATAACACCATATTTTCTGGACTTTAAGCTGTTACTTTTTCCCCAAACTTTGAACCCTGCTTACAAAGGTGTGATTATTTTATGGATTTTTTGTTTGCTATTGGCAAAATTATGGAATGGATTAAGCAAATAAATAAAACAACGTACTAATATTATCCAACTGTTCTATAAAACTGTTCAAACTCAAAGTGTTTACAAAGTACAAGGAAGAAGAATTCCCATAAATATTTTGAACCTTATTAAAAAAGGATACGATGTTACTCATCTCATAAGGGATGAGCAAGAACATCAATTACTTTTCTGTTTTGTTTGATCAGCCGTTTTACTACCGTGTTAGAGTCACCGTTCGGAAACAATTAAGGTAAATATCCATTAACAGAATATTTCAATGTAAATATCTAATTTCACAATATATCCAGTGCGGTTAATAAATTAACTTTTTTTTTTTATTCAGTGGTTGCGGCTTACATGCTGCTTATAGTCCGAAATAATGATTATTATGATGAAGAATTATAAAAAAGCACATTGGACTTAGACAAACTTTATTGACCCTCAAGAGAAATTGTTCCACACAGTAGCTCAGTTTCAAATGATTAAAAGGGTAAGAGTGAAAAGGATAATGCAGATATTAAGTAGACTAAACATGTACCATAGTAGCAATATAAAATATAACATATATGTCATATTTACACACCTAATATTATATATTAGGGGTGTGGGAAAAAATCGATTAGAATATGAATCGAATCTTTTGCGTTGTGCGATTCAGAATCGATTCTCATTTTAAAAAAATCAATTTTTTATTTTTTTTTATATTTATTTTTTTATTTTTTTTGTTTTTTTTAATCAATCCAACAAACCACTACACAGCAGTACCATAACAATGCAATCCAATTCCAAAACTAAACCTGACCCAGCAACACTCAGAACTGCAATAAACAGAGCAATTGAGAGGAGACACAAACACGACACAGAACAAACCACAAGTAGTGAAACAAAAATGAATATTATCAACAACAGTATCAATATTAATTATAATTTCAGCATAGCAGTGATTAAAAATCCCTCACTGACAATATCATTAGACATTTATAAAAATAACAAAAAAGAACAGTAATGTCACAGTGGTTTACACTTGCATCGCATCTCATAAGCTTGACAACACACTGTGTCCAATATTTTCACAAAGATAAAAAAAGGAATATTTTTGGTTCGTTTAATAGTTAAAACAAATTTACATTATTGCAATCAGTTGATAAAACATTGTCCTTTACAATTATAAAAGCTTTTTTTTTTAAAGAATCTACTACTCTGCTAGCATGTCAGCAGACTGGGGTAGATCCTGCTGAAATCCTATGTATTGAATGAATACAGAATCGTTTTGAATCGGAAAAATATCGTTTTTGAATTGAGAATCGAATTGAATCGAAAAAATCGATATATTTATCGAATCGTGACCCCAAGAATCAATATTGAATCGAATCGTGGGACACCCAAAGATTCACAGCCCTATTATATATAGTATATAACATATACTGATGTATTATATTATTCTATTATGTTACATTTTTTATGTAATATATACAATATATAACAAATCCCAATTGCCATGTACAATATTACAGTATGTGTAACAACTGCAGCAAAAAAAAAAAAAAAAAAGGGCAGCATAAAAAGAAAGAGTAGTGGCCTTGAACATGGTGTGTCTGTATGTGTATGTGCACAAGAAGCAAGAAAATTGTGTTTGACTTTTTATTTTCAAACACATATACTGTTATCCATGTTGTGGACATTTAATTTCTTTGTAACTGTTAAAGACCAAACAATAACATTATTAAAGAGGCTCTATCCTAACTTTTCTGACTTATTTATACTTTTGAAAATCTTGTACTCTGACCAATTACAACATGAGAGGCTGTGGAATGCCAACATCTCGGCCAAAAGGAGAAGAATGGTAAATGGGTTGTACTTGTATAGCGCTGTTCTACCTTTTTTTAAGGAACTCAAAGCGCTTTGACACTATTTCCAAATTCACCCATTCACACACGCAGTCACACACTGATGGCGGGAGCTGCCATGCAAGGCGCTAACCATGACCCATCAGGAGCAAGGGCGGAGTGTCTTGCTCAAGGACACAACGGACGTGATGAGGATGGTAGAAGGTGGGGATTGAAGCAGTTACCCTCAGATTGCTGGCACGGACACTCTCCCAACTTCGTCACCCATTACATGACTTGAGATTCATGGATTAATTATGTTAAAAATGAAAATGAAAATAAAAAAATACTATACATAATTTAAAAGCCTTGAGGATGAGCTGAATAGGACCCCTTTAACAAACATACTATACTACATTAATAAGTGGCATCCACTTTAATAGACCCTGTGTCTCAATTAAACATCCCTTGAACGCCATGCTCAAATACACACTTCTTACCAAACGATGCTGAGTACGCCTGGTCGTTGAATAAATAAGTACAAGGCCTGTGTGAGTAATTTCTATGCAAATCATAGTGTTGATGGGTCATAAATTGCACATTTTGCTTCCACATTTGCCAGTTTAGAAAGGAGTCTATTATGCATCTCTTGTATGTCATGCAGAGTATACAGTATATAATATTGACCTAAAAAAACACCTTTTGCATCTTAACTGTCATGCTTGTTAATCTGGGTTTATGTTTGATCATATTTTGTTTTGTTTTTGGACTCTTGTTTTCCGTTTTTGCACTTCCTGGTTTTGTTGGTTTCCATAGTTACTCATTAGTTTCCACCTGGTCTCCAAGTCACTCCCCTGCCCTAAGCCCCACACATGTTTCTCATCATCTTAGTCACTGTTTAAGTCATTTGTTTTCTGTTCCTTGGCCTGGGAACTTTGCTTTCGTGCTTATGCTGTACTACGTGGGCGGTATAGCTCGGTTGTGGGCGGTATAGCTCGGTTGGTAGAGTGGTCGTGCAAGCAACTTGATGGTTGCAGGTTCGATTCCCGCTTCCGCCATCCTAGTCACTGCCGTTGTGTCCTTGAGCAAAATACTTTACCCACCTGCTCCCAGTGCCCCTCCACACTGGTTTAAATGTAACATAGATATTGGGTTTCACTATGTAAAGCATTTTGAGTCACTAGAGAAAAGCGCTATATAAATATGATTCACTTCACTTCACTACATGCTACATGCTTGTGCTGCATGCTACTTACTATGACCACGCACCTACCCTGCCACGCTGGTGATTGTTTTGACCACGCCATGTCAGATCTTGTTTGTATTTATGCCTCTGTGCAAGTTTTTGATTTGTTTAGTACCCATGATGGTATCTTTTGTTTATTTGTATATAGTCACGCCATTTGAGGTCCTTTCCAAGGTTCTCATAGTCATCATTTTCACTGGCGTCCCACTGGGTGTGAGTTCTCCTTGCCCACTGGGGGTGAGTTTTCCTTGCCCTTATGTGGGTTCTTCCGAGGATGTCGTAATCGTAGTGGTTTGTACAGTCCTTTGAGACATTTGTAATTTAGGGCTGTATAAATAAACATTGATTGATTGATTGATTGATTGATTGTGCAGTTTTGTTTGGAGTTTAGGCTAGGTTATTATCCGCGCCCTTTGTTTTCCCTTTTTGTATTACAGTATATAAATAAATTAATCATGTACTCACATTCTCGCCTGGCTCGTTCCAAATTCCCTCTGCATCGAAGAAGCAAAATAAATCCAAGTCAAAGTCCTGACACTTAACTTTAACTTACCTGTAGTTAGCAGAAGTGCATGAGACGATGCCATTGTTTGGCCTTAATAAGGTCACTCCAATGAAGTATTTAAGTCTGTGGCACTTTGTGTGGAATACTAGTCCTAATAGCCAACTTTCAACTCTTGCAAGTTCATAAGGCACTTTTAATGATAGGTTGTAATATGATAATGCACTATTTAGAATATTTACAGCTAAACGGTGGCGAAGGAAAAAGAAGCCAGGGAGTCACAAACGAGACTTTTTAAGGATCATTTCCTCCCTGGATGGCAGCTGTTTACCAATTACCAACCAAAATGTGAGCGCACAAACGAGTCTCATAATTAAGCACTTAGGATGTACAATAGTTCATTTGGGAAGATATACGTAGGTGTTTATGTATATTTCAGCATGCGCTCTCGGTGTGTTGTTTGAATATGTTGCATTTGTGGCACACCAATTACAGTATGCCTGTACTGTCGATCTTTTGTGAGGACTTGCAAACGGTCTGCAAAATGTGGTTACCATGGATACAGTTTGGGTTCTGTCTGAATATTTCATTTGTTCGTTTCCTTGGAGTTGTGGGAGACATCACTAGCAGGGTAATCGCTGGCGCTTTCCGAAGCGAAGATGTAGTACATTTTCATGTGATTCTCTGACATAGAACTTTCTTGACAGCACCATTTGTGGTTCTGTCTAAACAGTCCCTAGGCTTCCGGTTAGTTTTAGAGAGCTTTTGCCATTGCACTCAAGGCCGGTGGCAATTAGTAGATGGAATGGAAGGTTTGGGGATACCCATATGGGATTTCCTAGTGACCCACTTTTTACCCCCATGTTATTGCAAAGAGGCCATCTCCTGCCCGTAATCCTTTCTGCACTGCAGCATTCGTCAAGCAGAGGGGGGCATCTTTGTCCGCTCACTCTTCTTGTTGCCAAGACACAGACTGGTGCCCTTGCCTGCAAATTGTACAGTGTTTCAGTTTGTTAGAGTGTGCAATGCAATGTAAATGGGATTGTACTCAATATCTATCCATCCATCCATTGTCTACCGCTTATTCCCTTTGGGGTCGTGGGAGGCGCTGGTTCCTATCTCAGCTACAATCAGGCGGAAGGCGGGGTACACCCTGGACAAGTCACCCCTCACCACAGGGCCAACACAAATAGACGGACAACATTCACACTCACATTCACACACTAGGGTGAATTTAGTGTTACCAATCAACCTATCCCCAGGTGTATGTCTTTGGAAGTGGGAGGAAGCCGGAGTAGCCGGAGGGAACCCACATAGTCACGGGGAGGACATGCAAACTCCACACAGAAGGATCCTGAGCCCGGGATTGAACCCAAGTCTACTCATGACCTTTGTATTGTGAGGCAGACGCATTAACCCGTCCACCACCGTGCTGCCCTGTACTCAATATCATATAATAAAATACCTGTACACACATACTGTACCTACTTTTTCTTCATGCCTACTACTGCAGTGGTACGGTACTCATTTTTTTGAAAAATTTTTTCAAAGCTGTAAAGAGACCCAAAATAAAACTGCCCTTTACCATATTTTACGGACTATAAGACACACCAGTAAATAAGCCGCACCTGCTGAATTTTAGAACACAAAAATATTGTTTTATATATTCGCTGCACCGGGACCATAAGCCACAGTTATATACCGGTATGTTGTCTAATTAGATATTTGCATGGGAAGATTTTGTGAAAGTTTATTTACATATTTTATTTTTTTTTCTAAATGATTCCTGCAACACAGCAGTAAAATGGCGGCTCAAACAAAAAGGAAAAGTTGTTAATGTCTTTATTCATCCTTTAAGAGCTAAATTAGACTATGTCATTTTTTTTATTATGGTTCAAGATGTTTATCAGGATTTGACTTCATTGTACTTTACAAATACTTTGAGTTTGAACAGTTTCTTAAAGTGGATCATATCAGTACATTGTTGTATAAGACTCAGGGCTCAAATCTTGGGGAAAAAAATAGTGGCTTATAGTCCAGAAAATCAAGTAGTTGCATTAATTATTAGAACCCCTTACATTAGTAGTGGTTTGGTGCACATTTATAGTTTAACTTGTCAAATTATGTGAAGGGTACAAAAATGATAAATCCGTACCACATACAGTACCTTTACGGCACCACCTTAACCGGTACCGCATGCATTTTTTGCTTCAGGTATGGAATGTTCGATCCATCCATCCATTTCCTACCGCTTATTCCCTTTGAGGTCAGAGGGGGCCCTGGTGCCTATCTCAGCTACAATCAGGCGGAAGGCGGCGTACACCCTGGACAAGTCGCCACCTCATCGCAGGACCAGTATGGAATGTTATTTTCTCAAAATAATCCCATTGTATTTTAATTAAAAGTAATACATCTACATCAATGACTAATTTCCATTGACCTTTCTGTGTGACTGCCAAGTGTGGCTTGATATAAGATTGTAGTGTGTTTCAAATACAGTTTGTAGTTATTTGAATGACTCGTACCATAATATGTTACGTTAACATACCAGGCACGTTCTCCGTTGGTTATTTATGCGTCATATAACGTACACTTATTCAGCCTGTTGTTCACTATTCTTTATATATTTTAAATTGCCTTTCAAATGTCTATTCTTGGTGTTGGATTTTATCAAATAAATTCCCCCCCAAAATGCGATTTATACTCCAGTGCAAAGTATTTATGTTTTTTTCCTTCTTTATAATGCATTTTCGGCTGGAGCGACGTATACTTCGGAGCGACTTATAGTCCGAAAAATACGGTAGTCTATTATTTACACATTACTGCTCATAGTTGGAAAAACATATCAAATATCATAAAAATGTTCATCTAGGCTTGGCCCTGCGATGAGGTGGTGACTTGTCCAGGGTGTACCCCGCCTTACGCCCGATTGTAGCTGAGATAGGCACCAGCGCCCCCTACAACCCCAAAGGGAATAAGCGGTAGAAAATAGATGGATGGATGGATGGATGGATGGATGGATGGATGGATGTTCCTTTATGCTTTATTTTGGAGAAACGTGTTTGGCAACGGTAAATTGGCCCGAGTTTGTGATTGTGAGTGTGAATATTTATCTGTCTATCTGTGTTGGCCCTGTGATGGCGACTTGTCCAGGGTGTCCAATTGCCTTCCGCCCGAGTGCAGCTGGGATAGGTTTCAGCACCCTGCAACCCCCAGAGGGACTCGCAGTAAAAAATGGATGTAACGAATTGCCTGTCAGCATAAGCGCTACAGCTGGTTGCACACCTGCTTGGCCTAGTAGCGGAGTTGTCATTCGGCAAAAGTAAGATAAAATTTAAAGTTAAATAATGCATTGATAGCCAACTGAATTTCTCCCACATTCCAAAAACATGCATGTTAGGTTATTTGGAGACTCTAAATTACCCATAGGTATAAATGTGAATGGTTGTTTGTCTGTATACACTTTTCCATAACATGGTCACTATTGCCTAGTTTCTCTTAATATATTGTTATTTTACTGTCATAGTTTTATTCTAATTGTAGCTTTTTATTTTTATTCTTATTGTAATGTTTTTCTATTTTGTTTCCATTTATACCCCCATTATTTACATTTTACTTTTTTAATTCGATCTCAACTCTGTGCACTGCTGCTGGAATTTAAATTTTCCTGAGGGAACTCTCCTGAAGGAATCAATAAAGTACTATCTATCTATCTATGTATCTATCTATGTATCTATCTATCTATCTATCTATCTATCTATCTATCTATCTATCTATCTATCTATCTATCTATCTATCTATCTATCTATCTATCTATCTATATGTACCCTATGATTGGCTGGCGACCAGTCAAGGGTGTTTCCCGCTTCTACCCTCAAATCAGCTGGGATAGGCTCTAACTTATCCCCCGCCACCCTAATGATGATTAACGTTATAGAAACTGAGATAGGCGCCAGCGACCCCCGCGACCCCGAACGGGAATAAGCGGCAGAAAATGGATGGATGGATGGATGGAAACTGGATGAACAGTTTATTCTGCACATTTTTGTGAGCCTGTCAATGAGCTGGTCCATTGTACGTTAGCATTAGCTAGCAGCATTAGAGCCAACCTTCAAGCTGTATGTATAATAATTGTATTGCTTTTCAGTTGATTTCAAATTACTATTAATTTAACGTGATTCCTACATTAATGTGCTCTTTATGTGTATATCAATGTACTTTAGTTTGTGTACTTTGTCAAAGTTTGTTGTTGACAAACCCCAAGATGCGGAGAAGGAGGCAGGCATTTTGTAAGTAAACATAATTTAATTAAAATACTAAGACAAAACCAAACAAAGGGTACAAACAAAAAGCACGCACATGGGCGGATAACAAAGTAAAAGAGCTAGCATGGGAGCTAGAAAACAAAAAAGAACTTTAGCATAAAAAACAGAAGTCGTACTTGTACTTAGAAAACAAAACGGAAGCAGGGAACAAATGACAGTAAGCTAAAAACTGCTATCAAACATAGCTTACCGCAACGTTGTATTGACACATCAAAATAAGACACGACATGTAGCAAAGACAAGTGCGACATGTGGCAACGACAATAATCCAGCAACTGACTCAAGACAAAGCAGGTAAAAATAGGAGCGGGCTGATTGACAACAGGTGTGGCCAGGTGCCAATCAGCCGCAGCTGAGGGAAAACAGGACACAGGGAGACAAACAGGAAGCTTAACCAAAATAAGAGTGCTGACAGGAACTAAGGACAGGAAATACTAAGAACACACAGAGGACAAACTAAAACACAAACAAACTGTCAGTGGCAAGCCTGACATACCTAGTTTTATAGTGACGTCATGGACTGTTTACATATTCGGCAAACTAAATTCCAATATTCAAGAAGGGTGCAATAGTTGCATTTACAAAGGGAGCAAAACAATAAAAGAACATATGTTAATACTAATAACTAATAACGCAGATTTATTTTTAAATATAAAAGTTAAAGGTAAAGTCCGAAAGATTTCACCACACTAGGTGTGGTGAAATTATCCATCTGCATTTGACCCATCCACATGTTTACCCCCTGGGAAGTGAGGGGAGCAGTGAGCAGCAACGGTGGCCGTGCTCGGGAATCATTTTTATACGTTATGTATACTTTAATTTCTGTCCTTTTTAAATAAAATATTTGCATCATTGGTGGTCATGCAAATGACATGATGTCATATTGATCACACCCCAGCCGCCACAAGAATATGGTGGAAACACTGCACAGTATTGCTTTGCAAGATTTACATACGAATACATACTACATAGCATCCAGTCAAGGTCTGTTGGAAAAAAAAAGGTGTTCACACTAACACAAACCCACACACATGATTAAAAAAAACGATGATGAAACAAAATGTGCTGTTGTTTCAGTCACGGTCTTGTCCACACACTACACTGTGCATTCTGCCTGTGCTTGTATTCTCCTGCCCACAAATGGAGCAAAGAAGTATGTTTTTTCCCCTTCCCATCTCCTTTGTGTCTTCTTTCTGAGGGAATATGGATGTCTTGCTCGAGTCGATGACTGCATGGAGGTCCATCAATATGTGCCATGTTTAGTTGACATGTTTAATAATACAACGTCACAGAGGTGTGTTTGCAGATGAACAGGCTGGTGTGCAGTGAAGTGTGCCATTCACTAGAGGGCTAATCTGTCTCTTTTAGTGAGGAGGAGTCCCTTAGGGGCCTCTCTGAGGTTGTTTGAATAATATTCAATTGCTCCAAATCCTACATCATTCATGAGCCGAGAGATGCAGAGGAAAGGTATCCGATAGGCAGTAAAAGTGCACCGACCTTCCTTTTAGAGCAGGACAAGAACGGAGCCATACAGGCCGACAGATCCTGAGGATTGTGATTAACTAAAGGAGTCGAGCTGGACTGAGTTAGTGGAGAGGAAAGAGCAAAGATAAAGCGGCGCACAAAATCATTTGGCATATAGATAACGGTAGGTGCTGATACTAGGGGAGCATATGGCATGAATGCATAAGTAGCGATAGCACTTTAAAAAAACAAAAACAATACCAGTACTATGGATTGACAGCCTGACCTCATTGTGGCAAGGTTAAACAATCGGCAGTGTGTGCTCTGCCCAGAACGATAATATACATAGCAATAAAAGGTCTTTGGATCGCTGTCCACTGAACAGCCTTTAACGTAAAACATCATAGTTATATTCTCAAGGCATTGAATCAATCACAACAGGACTGTTCAGATTGTTTTAGAATAATTTTTGCTTGTCATTAGGATGCTCACAGACTCAGATAAGACAGCTTTAGTCTATGGACCTGGCTCAGGAGAGCTGTCCTATCCAAGTCTATGAGCAGGAACTGAAGAAGACTGTCTCTAAGACAAACTAAACAGACCAGTTGTGATTAATTCAACGGCCTGAGATTACAATGACCAAAACAAATGAGGATATTCAGACGCAATTAAAACAACATTATAGGTCAACATAAACAACAACCCTGACCTACAAATGTGAGAGTGCCATATTGTGAGGTTGGTGGAACCTCGTGAACCTAAATCCTAAGGCGACAAAAATGACTTCACAGGATTTCCACAAAATCGTTTGAATTTCTCATGTCACAATTCGGACTGTCTGCCCTGCAGGATGAATTTGAGGACCAGTCATAGACAATTTAGAGTGAAAAGCAAATGTTATTTTCACTCGCATACAAAACATTTTAAGTTGGATTGTTTCCCTGGCTTCGAGACTCTCCTGAAGGACAGTGCGGCGAAGACACAACAAAGTCCCTTCTTGTCTTTCATGGACACACACCTGTTGTTGTTGACTTTGGACTGACAGGCGGCTGCAACAACACAAAGGACGCAGAACAGAGACACGCGGCAGGCTTACACAAACACATAAGACAGCTTTAGTCTATGGACCTGGCTCAGAAGAGCTGTCCTATCTAAGTCTATGAGCAGGAACTGAAGAAGACTGTCTCTAAGACAAACTAAACAGACCAGTTGTGATTGATTCAACGGCCTGAGATTACAATGACCAGAACAAATGAGGATATTCAGACGCAATTAAAACAACAACATAGGTCAACATAAACAACAACCCTGACCTATAAATGTGAGAGTGCCATATTGTGAGGTTGGTGGCACCTCGTGAACTTAAATCTTAAGGCGGCAAAAATGACTTCACAGGATTTTCACAAAATCGTTTGAATTTCTCACGTCACAATTCGGACTGTCTGCCCTGCAGGATGAATTTGAGGACCAGTCATAGACAATTTAGAGTGAAAAGCAAATGTTATTTTCACTCGCATACAAAACATTTTAAGTTGGATTGTTTCCCTGGCTTCGAGACTCTCCTGAAGGACAGTGCAGCGAAGACACAACAAAGTCCCTTCTTGTCTTTCATGGACACACACCTGTTGTTGTTGACTTTTGACTGACAGGTGGCTGCAACAACACAAAGGACGCAGAACAGTGACATGCGGCAGGATTACACAAACACATGCATCCACAATAAATATGCGCCGCACACACATACCCCCCCCACCCCCCCCTATCCAACGCCCTTGATGCGAGTTGCAAGTCTCGAGTTGTATGTTGTAATATGTATGTGTGTTTTGCCATGGAGTTTTTTACCCACTCCAGACTGGGCACCATTAGGAGCCCAGTCTCGATTGTACATTTTTTTAATCATCTTCACCCAATGTTGACCTTTTTCCCATCTTTTACGGGGCGCCTTGTGGCGACCCATCAGCGTTCCTGTTCTGTAACCATGTACACTGTTTGTCTAATCTTGAACGGGTTTGTGCAGAAAAGTTTGTGTTGTACTTGTGCAATGACAATAAAGACCCACCTACCTAGAATTTGAGGAATTCTGCTGGGTAAGGCAGCTTGCAATTCTCTATTTGGCTTTTCCTGAAAATGGCAGCCAGGAAATTGTGTTGAAAGAATTGTGGATCCAAATGGAGATTAGGCAGCATTAGTATAGCTTGTTTTACATTTTAGGGGGCGCTAAAGATTTACTTCACAATCACTGTTTCTTTGCTCTTGACAGCTGTTTTGAAAAAGAAAAAACAGTTTGATGCTTGATTCTCCAATATTCATCCAATGATATCCCATACCCAATTATTATTTACTGATTGCTGATAATCATTTGAGGGGGGCGTGTCGCTATGCAACGCTGGAGCATGGTCAGGATGCTGGCTGCGGAATCCAAGTGTTTTGGCCAAGAGGAGAATCCCGCTAACTTGTTACAATTTGGCAACCTTGGGGATATAAAATGTGTTTCGGGAACATGACAGAGATGCCACACCTACTTGGAAAGAGTCAACAGGTTCTGGAATTGTCATGCAACTACACAATAAAATCCCTCTGAAAATTAGTTTTTGAGAAAGTCGGAGACAGACTAACCATTTTATATTTTATAAGGGGAGGCCCACCCAGTTTGGTGGAATGAACTTCCTCCTTGGAATGGTCCAAATTTGCCCTTGAATTACCACTAACCAACAGACAAACAAACCAAAACAAGGCAAACTACAAATCAATTGTGTTTTTCATTGATTTATCCTGTCTCATTATTAGAATGTGGTTGTATAAAGACAAATACAGCGCAGTAAGGGATTAACTTGATTGATTAGGCATGTTGTGAATGACACACCATTTTTTTTGTTGCCAAGCTTTTCCAAAATTCAGTAATGTCAACATCGCATTCTGCATCCACCTGCTACTGCGGCCGCTTTTGCTTGGCATGCCGTTGCAGGCGCGATTCCTGGCACTTGCCTCTTTTTGTCCTCGGAAGGCTGGGAAAATCCCCTCACAGCTGTGTTCCAACACGCATACACACGTACAAACACATGCCAGCAATTCAGCTTGAAGACCAGGTGCAGGGAACAAAAGCTTTTAGACATCGCTAGCCAGAGGAGAAGATTATAAAATTTTGCAATTGGATGGCTGCATGCAATTAAATACTATCAGCATTCTGCCTTCAGTCTGTCTGCCATGGCTGGAATAATTATGAAGATCGGGCAAACAATTCATAAACTCCCTCAAACCACCCCTGGATATGGCGGCATTTTCTTAAGGATGTAAATAATTAATTGTTGCTAAACCTATAGTAAATCGAAGTTTGTATTTTAGAGTTAAAATATTATAAAATAAATATTAAGGTTCCACATATATTTTTTCAAGGGTTATTATTGTCTTAGTGCCCTATAAATAATTGACTGGACCCAGCGCAGAGCGACTACAAGACCCAACACCGATGTTATTTTTCTTAAGACCGGTGTATGGAATGGGATTACTATTAATTGTTCAAGACATGTTTAATAAGTAACATTAAAGGCCTACTGAAACCCACTACTACCGACAACGCTGTCTGATAGTTTATATATCAATGATGAAATATTAACATTGCAACACATGCCAATACGGCCGGTTTAGTTTACTAAATTGCAATTTTAAATTTCCCGCAAAGTATCCTGTTGAAAACGTCGCAGAATGATGACGCGTATGATGACACGTGCGCGTGACGTCACCGGTTGTAGCGGACATGTTCTTCCAGCACCTATCACGACTAAAAGTCGTCTGCTTTAATCTCATAATTATACAGTATTCTGGACATCTGTGTTGTTGAATCTTTTGCAATTTGTTCAATTAATAATGGAGAAGTCAAAGAAAAAAGATTTAGGTGGGAAGCGATGTATTGCAGCTGCCTTTAGCAACACAAACACACTCGGTGTTTCCTTGTTTACATTCCCGAAGGTGAAGCTTTACTATGGAACAGAGCGGTCAAGCGAACATGTCAACCAGCAGGTTTCGGTGCGAAAATTGTGCTAATAAGTCGGCTCTTACCGTAGACATGAGCGGAGCTTGCGTCCTCCTGCAGCTGCAGACTCTCTTACCTCCTCCCACTGGAGACACTGGCGGTCACCACACCCGTGGCCACACTCCTCCGACTTTCAGGTACCATATAATCTCACTAAAACACTAGTAACACAATAAGCAGATAAGGGGTTTTCCAGAATTATCCTTTTAAATGTGTCTAATAACATCTGAATCACTCCCACTGCCCTTGTCTTTTTTTTTTTCTAGTCTTTCACTCTCACTATCCTCATCCATGAATCTTTCATCCTCGCTCAAATTAATGGGGAAATCGTTGCTTTCTCGGTCCGAATCGCTCTTGCTGCTGGTGGCTATGATTGTAAACAATGGGAGGATGTGAAGAGCTCCACAACCCGTGACGTCACGCGCACATCGTCTGATACTTCCACTACAGGCAAGGCTTTTTTATTAGCGACCAAAAGTTGCAAACTTTATCGTCGATGTTCTCTACTAAATCCTTTCAGCAAAAGTATGGCAATATCGCGAAATGATCAAGTATGACACATAGGATGGACATGCTATCCCCGTTTGAATAAGAAAATCTCTTTTCAGTAGGCCTTTAAAGACCATCATCATTTAGTGTTGCCAATCAACCTATCCCCAGGTGCATGTCTTTGGAAGTGGGAGGAAGCCGGACTACCCGGAGGGATCCCACGTATTCACGGGGAGGACATGCAAACTCCAGACAGAAGGATCCCGAGCCCGGAATTGAACCCTGACTACCCAGGACCTTCGTATTGTGAGGCAGACGCACTAACCCTTCTGACACCGTAAAGCGGGCAACGAGTAATTGATTTAATCAATTAATTGGATTAGAAAAAAGTTTTGTTTGTATTCTGTTGCTTCGACAAATTAGTTGCTTAGTGCAACTAATACAAATAGGGAAAAGCAGACAACACAAAGTGCCCGGAACTTTAAATATGCCGACATAGTTCACGAATGAGTTTCTTAATACATTTCTATTAATGTACACATGTGAAAAGTTCATTTTCAGTGTTGAGGATGTGCATTATTTTAGTAAAGGTTTTGGAAAGCAGAACAAATAGTTTATTTCAACTACTTTCCCTAGAATACACTTTGATGCGATAAAGTGTGTTTTATCTGATCATTAAAAAAAACAAAAACAGAAGTGTTACAAAAATGTAACATCGATCAGCAAAGGTATTCAAGGTGTGACCATGCTCAGTTTTATAGGTCCGCGGCACATTGTAGAAACAAAACAAAACAAAAAACCCTGCAATAATTGGGAAAAATTGAGGAAAAAGCCACAAAGTAAATATTAGAAAAGGTTGAAATGTTGGTATCCACAACTAATAACAACAGGAAGCTTTGTCTTAAATGTTTTTTTGAAGCAAATTTACGAAATGAAAACATTAGCATAAGAATATTAACGGGCCCCTTCCCCATTCCATCCTTTAAAACAGTGGTCCCCAACCACCGGCCGTGGCCCGATTGGTACCGGGCCGCAGAAGAAATTTTTATTAATTTGTATTAAAAAAAAAAAATAAATAAAAAATAAACATTTTTATCTATTTTTTTTTTTATTAAATCAACATAAAAAACACAATATACACTTACAATTAGTGCACCAACCACAAAAACCTCCCTTTTTCATGACAAAAACGTCCGTTTTTCATGACAAAGAAAAAATAAAAAATTTAAAAAAAGGATATCCCCCCCCCCCGGGCCGCGGGACAAATTATTAAGCGTTGACCGGTCCGCGGATACAAAAAGGTTGGGGACCACTGCTTTAAAAGACGTTTGAAGACACCTATCCAAAGACCTGTCTAATAGTAAGAGAGGTGGCCGGCATAATATTTGTCAATAAGAGGAGAATGAACTTCTACAGCAGTGGTTCTCAAATGGGGGTACGTGTACCCCTGGGGGTACTTGTAGGTATGCCAAGGGGTACGTGATATTTTTTTTAAATGTTCTAAAAATCCTTTATAAATACATTTATTGAATAGTACTTCAACAAAATATGAATGTAAGCTCATAAACTGTGAAAAAAATATCCAACAATGCAATATTCAGAGTTGACAGCTAGATTTTTGTGGGCATGTTCCATAAATATTGATGTTAAACATTTCTTTTTTTGTGAAGAAATGTTTAGAATTCTGTTCATGAATCCAGATGGATCTTTATTACAATCCCCAAAGAGGGCACTTTAAGTTGATGATTACTTCTATGTGTGGAAATCTTTATTTATAATTTAATCACTTGTTTATTTTTCAACAAGTTTTTAGTTATTTTATATCTTTTTTTCCAAATAGTTCAAGAAACACCACTACAAATGAGCAATATTTTGCACTGTTATACAATTTAATAAATCAGAAACTGATGACATAGAGCTGTATTTTACTTCTTTATCTCTTTTTTTCAACCAAAAATGCTTTGCTCGGATTGGGGGGTACCTGAGTTAAAAAAATGTTTAAAGGGGGTACATCACTGAAAAAAGGTTGAGAACCACTGTTCTGCAGTATCACCATCTGGCTGTTTTTCAGTCAAACACACCATCAGCAGTTTTTTTTTTAAATTTTTTCATGGATATATATTGTTTTGTTAACATCATTAACCTTCTCGGCTGTGATGAAACTCATTCTGTTTCAGTATGGCGCAGACGACTCACACTCGGCCATATTTTCTTCTTCTTACTACTGTCCTTCACACTCACTTTTTTCCTACCAATGGTTGGAAAACACAGTTATGTGAGTCTCTATCTATTAGCAAATGTTAGTGAGTAAGACCAGAAGTTTTGGGCATATCTGACATTTGCTACATGAAATAATGGTGGGGATGCTTGTAACTAACATGTGTGCTTGCAATATAAAGCATAACAATTAGCCGAGAGTCAGCTCTTAACGCTAAAACTCTTAAGTTGGGGCACCCTTAAATTGAGGTACTACTGTGTGAGTACACTTGTGGGATCCACAACACGAAATGCGAGTAAATGCACAGATGGGGCATGCATACAGTGTATGGTCTTTAAATGGAACAATGAAAAAGGCTTGGAACACCAGGCTGTTGTCTGTATGCCATCCATTCAAGGATCTGCGTCACACAATTACCACACAAAGACAGATGGGAGGCGTAATGATGATACC
This sequence comes from Nerophis ophidion, assembly GCF_033978795.1. Taxonomy (NCBI): domain Eukaryota; kingdom Metazoa; phylum Chordata; class Actinopteri; order Syngnathiformes; family Syngnathidae; genus Nerophis; species Nerophis ophidion. The sequence goes on from NC_084618.1 coordinate 53,494,119, forward strand.
ACCAAATACATAGGAATGTCTATCAGTAGAATCCGGTTTAGTTCAAAGTGAAACAGTTGAAAGAAGTCAACTGTAGTGCAGTGTGTCACCACTATCACTGGTAATGAGCCTGTCAGCTCTTTAAAGTCCAATATATGCAGTGTTTCCCATACAGTCATGTCCACCACGAGTCAAGCATCCATCCATCTATCCATCAATTTTCTACAGCTTGTCCCGTCCGGGTTCACGGGGGCTGCTGGAGCTTATCTCAGCTGCATTTGGGCGTTTTTAAGAAAAAAAAACACAATGTGTGTTTTTTTAATTTTTTTTATTGCAATACACGAAGGTAAAACTTAACATTTTAGATGATATATGTGAATCATGTTCTACAAAACGTTGACTATATGTTATTTGTTTAAAATTTGTGTTTGAGAAAGTTAGCAGTTATTTCCACTAGTTTGTTGACTATATACCTGTGAGTATATATACATTTGCTCTTTTATGTCAAATATCTTCAATTAAAATTTCATTTGGTAAACGTTGGTACACGTTTAAAACAATTGTAATGCTAATTTTTGTTAGCAAGTCAATGGTTGGTCCATTGTATGGTAGCACTATGCCGGGGGTGAGCAACTCGCGGCTTGAGTACTGCATGCAACTCTTTACCGCCGCCCTAGTGGCTACTTGAACGTTTTTCAGAGATGTGTGAAATTGGAAAATGATAAAGACAAAAATATATTTTATTGTTTTAATGTATTTTCTGTAGGAGAACAAACATGACACAGACCTTCCTAATTGTTGGAAATCCCACTCTTTATGTTACACATGCTTCACGGACAAAAGTATTTGGCAAGCACCGTTTTGTCCTACCAATTTCAGCGATCCTTGAACTCATCGAAGTTTGTTTACATGTACAAATTTTTCCGACGCTGCCACAGAAAGACATGTTTTATGCCACTCCATCTTTGTCTCATTTTGTCCATCAAAAGTTCTAAGCTGTGCGTAAATGCACAAAGGTAAGCTGTGTTGATTTTATTGATTTGCTGGAGTGCTTATCAGGCATATTTAGTCAATTCATGACCGCAAGATACTTTACTTAACGTGCTATTTCGGCTAGCAGGTTGTATATATTGCCTCATTATGCCTCATTTGTAGGTATTATTGAGCTCATTTAATTTCCTTTACGTATGTCCTCTGTGTATTTATTTTATATTCGCATGTCTCATGACACATTATCTGTATGTAATATTGGCTGCAGTTGTTTGTGTGCCATGTTGTTCCAGACCACAGCAAACGTTACCCAGCTTGCAAAGATTGTAAAAAATCCATTAGAAGAAGACAACCTGCCATTTCCTTAAACTTCGACACACATACTTTAGCCAGTAATTTCCAGAAATGATCTCATCCTGTGAAAAGCCTCCATTTTACTAATGATTTCCAATGTTGCAAAAAGATGTAGAATCAATATTTAAAAATAAAATTTCTGTCAAGGAAGATTTGTGTCAGCCTTTGATGGACTAATACTGCTAATATAGACACTTACATCAAGTGTTGACTTCATTATAACACTTATTATTATAAGGCTTATAATTTCTTGCTGCTTCAGACAGATTTTTTTTTGTATGTTTGGTCCAATATGGCTCTTTCAACATTTTTGGTTGCCGACCCCTGCACAATGCTAATGGCAAAATAGCCAACTTTTATCCTGTATAGTTCTATTTTTTTTACTTTTTTTTTCAGTTTATATCAAGCTGTATTGTTGATTTAATATGGTTTCTACATGTATGGGCACTTTATGTGTATATTAATGTATTTTCCTTTGCATGCTTACTTTTATAGTAACTGCACTATAATGAATATCAATAAACAATATCAAGGTGGAAGGTTTTTCATCACTAATTGAAAGGAATTTTTACAGATTTGACAAACTAAATTCCAACATTCTAGGGGATAGTAATCAGTGACAAAATATCAGAATAATTAATGTCAATAAACCAGGTGTCACAACTGGGCTTGGTTTAAAGTTGTTTTTTCGATGCAGAGAATGATTTGCATGGGCAAGACGTGACTGTGAGTACATTTTCTTTTATTTAATACTATAACTAATAACACAAACAAAGGGCACGCACGAGGGCGGAAGTACGAAACTAGGCTGTGAAACAAAAGACTAGCATGAATGCTGCAAACTACAAAAATGAAACAAAAACACTTGCTCAATTGGCATGAATGACAATGACTACAAACAAAACTAGCACAATAGCATAAATACACAAACTTACAAGGCATGGAACTGGACGAGGGCATAAAGGAGGTGCAGCAAGGGTAGTGTGTGTGCGTGTGAAGATCCCAGAATGAAGACAAGAAAAAGAGTGACTTAAGTAGCTGTGATCATTAGTGAAAACAGGTGAGGCTGAGAACAGGGACGTGACATGACAGGTGAAAACTAAAGAGTTGGCATGGAGACGAAAAAAAAAGAGGGGTGCCAAGAAAGAACCAAATGTCCAAAAAACCAAACCGAACATGACCAAAACAAAACATGATCCATAGGTGCGACACCAGGGGTGTACAAAGTGCAGCCTTTGTTGTATTGTAGCAATAAAATAAGCATTAACAATTGAAATAACGCAGCAAAACGATATGATGTAACATGAAAAATATATGTTGATGAGTAATAACACAGGTTTTTCTTTAAATATATATGAAAAAAAATACATGCATCGTAGCCAATTACTGTAGACAATTTATATGATGATGACATATGGACATTGCCCCAGCCATGCCCCATCACACCCCGGGCCACGCCCCCGCCACCAAAAATAGATTGCCAATCTGGGAGAAATACTGTTATGTACAAAACAATCTAACTCACCTTCGATTGTATCATTATTATGTCATAATACTCATCACAAAAGTGTAATATAATGTTAATAATACACGAGAAGGAAAACTATTGGTGATGTTTCCTAATTAGTATGGCTTCTGCCATATATGAATGAAATTAAATACTGTAAACATGAATCAGATGATAAGGGTAAAACAGTACAGGTTATTCTGCATAAACGAGTACTTGCGCCATGCTGAAAAGATGATACAAATTCTACAAAAAGATTGTAATGTTTCAAGAATAAAATAAGACATTGGCTGCTGGCTTCAGGTTTGGTTAATCCTGAGGTCTGTGTAGGAATTGTTATATTTGCTCACTTAGATTATTTTAACATACAACTTTATTCATAGGAACTGCGACTCATAACTTCTGTAGGACTTCTTTCTGTTTTACTGTATCATATACTTTTGGTCGACTTCTCCAGAGAGTACCATGCCTTCTGCCCGAGCGCAGCTGGGATAGGCCGCAGCCCCTGCGATCCCGAGAGAGACAAGTGGCAGAAATTAGACAGATAGATATTTTCTTTGTCCTCACGGTGTACACATTTTTGCCTGTTGGCATCTGTTTTTCCAAATTTGAATCCTAGATATATTTATGAAACAATTTCGCTTGTTCCAAATGAGCTGTTTGAAATTTGCCCCGACTTTTGGCGTCAACGGATATCTCCATACATGGTAAATGTTTCCCGGATGACGCGTTCGTGACCTCACCATTTTCATTTCTTTAGCAGTGTTTGCAATCCAAACAAAAATATGTCCATGGAGTGTAATTTTTTTTTTCGTATTAAGCGGCATTCTTGTGTGACGATCGGTCACTTCATTTCTGTTTGTTTCCTTATTTTTGTATTTGCTTCCTATCAGTGCTCTTATTTTGGTTTCCACTTCCTGCTTGTTCCGCTGAGCACTGTTTTGTTCACACACCTGCTGTTGATTGGGAGCTGGTCCACACCTGCGGCCAATCAACATGCGCCCTATGTATGCTTTGTTTCGAGCACTCCTCAGTGGGAACTCGCATGGCTGCCGTTTTGTTACCCAAAGATGCAAGAACCATGAGAGCGAAGAGTAGGTAAGATGAGTTTTAATCTCAAATGAAGCAGTCTTGCATAAACGTTCCAACATAAAGTGTTATCATCGAGCACTAAGGAGAGCTCGAGACAAAGCATAAATAGGACGCATGTTGATTGGCCGCAGGTGTGGACCAGCTCCCAATCAACAGCAGGTGTGTGAACAAAACAGTGCTCAGCGGAACAAGCAGGAAGTGGGAACCAAAATAAGATCACTGATAGGAAGTGAATACAAAAACAAGGAAACAAACACAAATTAAGTGACCGTTCGTCACATCTTATTTGTCATGATTCTTGATTAATACAAAAAAAATCAAACATCGATTTTAATGTTTTATTTTTTGAATGTGTTCTGTTCAGCCACAGAGGCAAATTATATAGTTGATGTAGAGACCTATATATGCTGTACAGATTTACTTTAAAAAACATAAGTGTGGGATACTTCTCTTGTTGCCTTATTTGTATTTGACTTTATTAAATGTTCGGGTAGCATTTTATTCAAGAAAACAAGTTTTCTTCTAAATAATATAGAAATCTTTCAAAGCTGTTTATCTATTTTATGGAGGAATGTATTTATTCATAGAACTAGCACCCAGTGTTATTAAACAAGTATTGATTTTAAATCGAGAATCCTTTTGAATCGAAAATCGATTCTGAATCGAATGGTTGTCCCCAAGAAATCAACTCGAATCAATTAGTTTGGTGGCCAAAGATTCAAAGCCCTAATGTCCATGGTCTGACTCGATGACCGAAAATGCTCTTTTATTGGTTATCTTAAGAGGCACAGGTTGCTGCAAGAACCTCCAGCCTCCTCTGAAGAAGTAAGAAGTGCCTACTTGACTTTTGTTTCCTGGCAATGTGTCTACAACTGTGAGAAAGTGTCAATTGGTGTGTGCAAACCTATTTGAAGACATTTGTTTTACCAACCTTTGAAAAGATATTCTCCCAAAAACTACATACAATGGCCTACTGTTTATGGCAGTAGTGTACACAAAGAAGTTCTAATCCTAATAACAGTGAATAAACAATTTGAAATGGTATATTAGTGATGTAGCATTGCAGCTATTTAATGCTATTGTTTATTATTGCTTGAGTACACAGTCCAGAGATCAACATGCTGTGTATAATGCAAGGATAGCTTTTTACACAGTGGTGTGCCGTAAGGGCCAGCAAGGGCTTCTCTGCTGGCCTAAACATAACCAGAAATCATGATCATAATTAAAGATAACAAATATTTTTTATTTTACTTTCCCTAAATATTCAAAAGTATCCATATTCTCTTCATGTCATATTATGCTTGTTCCGGTGCTCTTGTTTTTATTTTTAGTTTGTATCCAATCAGAATTCAGCTAGCTTATGTTGCCATGCTGTACCATTATCTGCCGAAGGCCTTCATAATCAACAATGCAGGCGTCTGTGCGCTTTAAGTGAACGAGGACATACAGTTGATAGACAGTTGGAATAGCCAATCAGATCAGGAGTTGTTGTCAGTAAGGCCTTCTCGATGGCCTAAAGTTGAACGTGACATTTACGTTTCCTGTGACTGGATACTTACCGGGACCATTAGCCATTGAATTTGAGAACACAGAGTTGAGAGACAGTTGCGATAGCCAATCAGATCACAAGTTGTTGACAATAGCCTATCCAAGTAGCCTGATGTTAACGAGACTCTGATTGGATACTCACTTGTCATTCCAAAGTGAGTATCCATTCACAAGTTTAAATTTAGCAGGAAGCTGGAAGTGTTGCGCTGTAGACATACCAGGATAGCAGAGAAAGAGAACAAAACGTTGATTCAAAAATAATATTTAAAGAGAAACTAAAAACTTTGTACATCTTGTGAAACGTCGTCAGCCAACCCCGGAAGCTAGCTCAGCTGTTCTGCCGATGAAATGGGTACAAATAGGTCTTTCAGATTGTGAGTTCAAATATTTAATTTTTTCACGTTTATTATGTTTTTGCAATTTTCATCTGGCAGTACCACATAAGATATGTTTTAATTGCTGATTCGGGTTTATTGATTTTTAAATGTGCCAGAAAATAACCAGTTTTATACACTGTTGATGTGATTCAATACGAAGTAGGGGGTAAATGTGTTTCTGCACAGTATTTCTCCAGCAATGGTCATGTGGTTACATCAAATATGGCATTTTGAGGGGTAATTATGGAAGTCGGACATCGCTGAAGGCCTAGGCGGGAAACACATGGCCTGCCACTTTTTTTTTAGAACTAAAAGGCATTGAAAGAGAAGGCTAATAAACAAACCTTTGAGATGTTTTTATTCAAGGCTCAGATTTGTTTCTTTCGCTTCTGGCTCGTATGTGTACGGTTGGATACTAAAATCAGTCGCCGTTGCCATTTTGTAATGAAAATTAAAATATCATTCAAATGTATGATATTTTTAAGTTCCTCTTGAGAGTCTTATCTGAGCTCAAACTTCTACACAAATAGCTGACCGAGCGCTGGGAAGCAGTTTCAGGCTGCGTGGGGGAGGCCTAGAAGACCACCACCAAAACAGGGAGTGACAGTGACAGTCAGAAATCTTGACCAAAGCGCCACGATTATAAATTGTGTACACCAAAAGCAGGGCAGCACAGTGATACAGGAGTTAGTACGTGTGCCTCACAATACAAAGGTCCTGGGTTCGATCCTGGGCTAGGGGTCTTTCTTTGTGGAGTTTGCATGTTTTTCCCGTGATTGCGTGGGTTCCCTCCGGGTACTCCGGCTTCCCTCTGGGTACTCCGGCTTCCTCCCAATTCCAAAGACATGCACCTGGGGATAGTTTGATTGGCAACACTAAATTGGCCCTAGTGTGTGAATGTTAGTGTGAATGTTGTCTGTGTATCTGTGTGGGCCCTGTGATGAGGTGGCTAATTGTCCAGGGTGTACACCACCTCCCGCCCATGTGCAGCTGGGATAGGCTCAAAGTGGTGGAGAATGGATGGATGGATGGACACCATGCAACACATCATTAGTAGGGTAAAACTAACCTGTCTCACGACAGTGTAAACCCAGCTCACGTTCCCTAAATGAATGTCTACAAAGTAGGAATCATTAATTATAAATCCACTATTTTCATAGCTAGAGTATAAAAAAACCTGTGTACGACTTCATCTAAATATAAACATTATGAGAGACCTCTAGACATGAAATAACACCAGCAGAGTCATCCTTTACACTCTTAGTGTTAGGATCGGATTTGATGGAACCCAAGGATGCAGAGACATAGAGGTTGTAGACAAAAGTTCTTCCTTTATTTTGGGCGGAAGGTGAATGTAGCCAAAAACATAAAGCGATGGTGGAGCACAAAAAACACACCATGAAAAAAACTACCAAGATAAATGCCAAAACTAAAGAAAAAGCGCTCCACAAGACTAGGTATAATACTAACAGAGATAATGTAAAACTAAGGAGCAAAGTACGAAATAAAAACGCTAGACGAGGCTAGGAAAAATACTTTGAAAAAGAAGTGAAACAGAAAAACAAAATGTAAACAAAATGCGCTGGTTGAAGCTAGGTAAACAGGCAAACCTGTGAGGTGCACGAGCCAAACACTTTGGGTTTGCAAGTGGGATGAGAGTAGGAGACATGCACAAAGCTACAGCAGTTACCACAAAGTTCCGGCGCTTACAGGCCGTCAGCACCCAGGTTATATAGGCACTCTAATCAACCTCAAGTGTGTTAGATTGCCCAGCGCCAGCTGCACTCCCAACTGTGGACGAGAGTGAGAGTAAATATGATGTACAAAATCAATACAGAAAAGAGAAAGGAAAATTCAGCTTACCACACTTTGAGTCCAATACCCTGTCTGAGGCTCGGCCAACCAGTGGCCACGGTACCGAACATCACACTCTGGTTGGTTTGGTTTCCTCCAGTTTTAGTTTAATTGTCCATTTTCATGCTTTAAAACACTTAATTAAGGACCAAAAAAGGGACATTGTGACTGTATTGTCGTACATGGTTCAGTGCTGTGCTAAAATGATCATATACAACATCCCAAAAATAATTTCCCCACTTTTTTGAATTTCTGTTGCTCAGTATTTTGGGTTCTCTCTAAACTTTTTCCAGAAAGTAATTTTCTTTTTTTTTGTTTTTTTTTGCTGTATTTCTTTCACTATTAATAACATAAGTGGTTGTCACAAGAAGCCCTGTCCCCTGTAACTGGGTCAGAACTGCTGACGTCTTGTCAGAGGTGTCAGCCGCCTGTGGAGACACACATTCTTATCATGGCCGTCTTCCACTGCCTTCCTCCATACCTGCCACTCTTGTCTGTGTCGCTTTGACTCGAGCAGGAAGTCACCCTCAGTTAGCGGTGCAGAAGCAGCACGCCGGCTGCTGACTCATAACACCCGACGGGGTGCGTAGTGAGCCTGGAAGAGCCCAAATGGCACATTATGTGAAGATACCACTGACTGATAGGATGCTGCGGCGTTAGCATCCTGTCAATCAGGGAACTCAAGGAAAACTACACCAGCACAAATAGAAACATCTAGTGGAAAAAGAAGGAAATTAAATGATGCACGCACTCTTTTTTTTAACTTTCATGAATAGTGTATACTACTTTTCTCTCTGGCACTCATCGAGGACGGACGCTCCCCTTTCCTCTCCCTTATCTCTCCTGCTTGCTTCTTTGTCTTGTCTTGTCCTGACTTTCTTGTTGCGTCTTTTTGCACTGCTCTCCAAATATAAACATTGGAACTATTTAACTGGCCTCAACAAAGTTGACAAGATCTTGGGTTTGGGGGAACCTGCTGTCGTGACGAAGCAGTTGTTGCTGGACACACGACAGACTCTTGGGAGAAAAAGGAGGGCAGGGTGCCTGGCGACCCTTTTCTGTCAAGGACGTGAAGATATCCACCTATTCGGAATTATGACAACAGGACATCTGCTTATTGGAGTCAGCGTTGCTCTGGTTTGTCGACAAATTGGAAGTTGCTGGCAGTCTTCAAAGTACCCCAAAGCTGCCACAAATGATTGGAGGATGCGGCAAGAACTGTGGATTACATCGGACTGTCTACCCCACAGTTTTGAGGACCAGTGATAGACAATTTAGAGTGAAAAGCAAATTTTATTTTCACCCGCATACGAAACATTCTAACTTGGATTGTTTCCCTGGCTTCGAGACTCTCCCGAAGGACGGCGTGGTGAAGACACACAAACTCCCTTCTTGTCTCTCATGGACACACACCTGTTGTTGTTGACTTTGGACTAGCGACTGCAATACATCAAGGCCGCGTAACAGAGACACACTACGGGCTTAAAAACACACACATCGACAAAAATATCCGCCACACATACACACCCCATCCCCCCCAACCCAACGCCCTCGACGCAAATCCCATAGGGGTGATGAATGGATGGTCAGCGCCTGAGAGCTGCGGCCTACCACCATGACTTCGAACTACCTTCCCTCTGTTGCAAGATATCTCGAGATGTACGTTGTAATATGTATATGTGCTTTGCTATGGAGGTTTTTTCCCACTCCAGACTGAGCCTCCTTAGGAGCCCAGTTTAGATTTAATTTTTTTTACTCATCCTTCCCCAGCGTTTACCTTTTTCCCACCTTTTACGTTCTTGTTCTGTAACCCTGTACACTGTTTGTTTCTCTAATCTTGAAAAGGCTTGTGCTGAAAACAAAGTTTTGTTGTTTTTGTGCAATTACAATAAAGACCCATCCAATCCTATCCTATCAATCAATCAATGTTTATTTATATAGCCCCAAATCACAAGTGCCTTAAAGGGCTGCACAAACCACAACAACATCCTCGGTATGGCCCACATAAGGGCAAGGAAAAACTCACCCCAGTGGGACGTCGACCATGATGACTATGAGAAACCTTGGAGAGGACCACATAAGTGGGCAACCCCCACTGTGAGAATCAAGTCCAAAGTGGATCCAATATAGTAGCGAGAGTCCCATCCAAAGTGGAGCCAGCAGGAAACCATCCCAAGCGGATGCGGATCAGCAGCGCAGAGATGTCCCCAACCGATACATAGGCGAGTTGTTCATCTTGGGTCCCGACTCCGGACGAGCGGTCCATCCTGGGTCCCGATTTTGGACAGCCAGCGGCCAGACCGGACCGGACCCCCTCTACAAGGGAGGGGGGGACATAGGAGAAAAAGAAAAGAAACGGCAGATCAACTATCCTATCCTATCCTATTCTATCCTAAAGCTAATTATGTCTACTGTGATGGAAGATCATTTAAATCATATAATGCTTTTTTTAAACAACTCTACACAAAAAAAGGTCATAAACAAGCTTTTAAAGTCAATTAAAACAATGACCTGCAATGTGTTGGTGTCTTTCCACAATTTGTATTTTGTAGGAATACAGAATTTGTATTTCTGCTGTAAAAACACCTGCATTCAGAGAGGAGGAGTTACACTTTCTTGTTCAGATACCATTTTCACACGTTAATAACACAACATGTGGAATGTTACGATCATGTTTTGATTGTTAAAGATGTTTGGTAATGCAATCGCTGATAATTCTACCTGAATAAATTCTTCTCATATTCTGTTCATTAAATGTTGTATAAGTTCATATCTTTGGTATTCATATCTCTGCATGACAATGTTTTAACACTCTCTATTTACTAAGAAAACATAATATTCAGCTTGCTAAGTATACTGGAATTGCAGATTATCGATAAAGACATATTATAAATGAATATACATTTTATTTTAATCTGCCAAAAACATTTATTTAGGTAGGAATATCACAGATTACATTACACACATATTTGACAAAGCATGATAATGTAAGATGATTTTTCATTGTTGGGACTGTAGTTAGACCGGATTTGATGCGTAGAGCTAATATTATAATGTGTAATGTGTGATTTCATAACCAACTGATATACTGTCGTCACTGTATTGTTGGATTAACTGTATTTAGGTATGTATGTATGTGTCATTATCTGTGGTCTGGATCACGTTTTTGTAATTTCTGTTAATTTTGGACTCCATTAGTTCTTTTTTTTTGTGGACCCTTGTTTGTTTTAGTTTCCGTGATGACTCCATTAGTTCCTGTTTGCACTTCCTTGTTTGTTTTGTCACCTTGTTTACTCATTGTGTTCACCTCTCTCTGATTAGTGCTCGCCCGCTCACCTGCTTCCCGAGCACTAATCAGAGGCAATATTGAAGCTTGTCTTTGCCAATAAGTCGCTGGCGTCATTGTTCTTTTTGTGCTCTGTTTTTTTCATGCCGAAGTTCATGTGCGCCTTCATGCCATAGATTCATGCTTGTTTTCCTGTCGAGTATGTTTTGTTTATTGTGCATAGTTTTGTGTAAGTTGTGTTTCCGGTTTGTACATTTTTGTAGCTTTTGAGTTCAAGATTAAATCATGTTTTTACCGGCACGCCATGTCCCGAGTAGTCCGTCTGCCTTCCTGGTACAACGACCCCGCAGCAAGCTGTGACCCCCCCATCTTGACAGTATGTATGTATGTACTGTATGTAAAATGCTGTGTCTTGATGTCCAAGAGAAATTTCTCTCTACAATAAAACTAATTATTATTATTATTATTAATAGTTTTATTATTAATACTATTATTATTATTAATATTGTGAAGCTGTGTGTGTGATTGGTTTGACAAGAGGTGTTTAGACATGTTTTGACAGTGTGAAAGTCTCCGATTAAAGTGACTCGAGACTTCTTGTCTACCGTCTTTTTTCTGCTGACCTTTTATATCCAAACACGGAAGTGTAGCTCCAACTTTCTACAAGCGGAAAAGCGTGCCAGCCGACAGCTGCTGCAGTGACGAGGTCTCACGGCGATCGGAGATAAATTTGTCTTGTTTTATATCTTGCTTTGGACCTGGGATTTCCATAATGTCTCCTTTTATTTGTGCATTTATGCTCTCTATTGGGCAGCACGGTGGTAGAGGGGTTAGTGCATGTGCCTCACAATACAAAAGTCCTGAGTAGTCCTGAGCTTGGGATCTTTCTGTGTGGAGTTTACATGTTCTCCCCATGAGTGTGTGGGTTCCCTCCGGGTACGCCGGCTTCCTCCCACTTCCAAAGTCATGCACCTGGGGATAGGTTGATTGGCAACACTAAATTGGCCCTAGTGTGTGAATGTGAGTGTGAATGTTGTCTGTCTATCTGTGTTGGTCCTGCGATGAGGTGGCGACTTGTCCAGGGTGTAAGTGCCTTCTGCCCGAATGCAGCGACCCCAAAAGGGACAAGCGGTAGAAAATGGATGGATGGATGCTCGCTATTTTTGAGCCTGTGGTTCCACAGTAAGTTGACGCCATTACATTTATCCACACTACGGAATGAACTAGAGGTAGGAATCTTTAGCCGCCTCACGATTCGATTACGATTACGATTCAGGAACTACAATTCGGTTATTAATCGATGATTAATGCATCTTTACTTTATGTATATTGATGCAGTTTTACATTTATTTTCGTTTGACTGAATAAGAGTTTATCAGATGCAAATTTTAAAAAACAGTGCATTTGTAATAAGAAATTCCTTTCACATTTATTAGATTAATGGAAATGTGTGCACAACTGGAACATAAGTGCCCAGTAATTAAGGAGCTGCTCGGATCTCTCAGTGAGGTGGCTCGCTGCAGTCAGCCACATTTTAGAACTGTCTGCATGACTTTATTTACAATAAATTAATGCATTATCAATTACTGACGTTTACTAATTGATTATATAATTGTCCATGTCCAAATTGCGATGCATCTAATATTTATTATTTCCTCCACCTCTAGAATGAACAGAGAGTGAAAAAGGAGTCAAGACGCATGTGTCTTTATCGTGCATTAAACATATTGGCATCGTTTAAGGAACTTTAACTTTTTGCATTATTACCGCATTAAATTTGATAGTCCTAGTATAAAAAAAATAACCTGTTGATTAAAAGGCTAACAAATTAGTTGCTGACAAACTGCTCAGTGGCCTTGTGGTTAGAGTGTCTGCCCTGAGATCGGTAGGTCGTGAGTTCCAACCCCGACCGAGTCATACCAAAGACTATAAAAATGGGACCCGTTACCTCCCTGCTTGGCACTCAGCATCATGGGTTGGAATTGGAGGTTAAATCACCAAAATGCTTCCCGGGCGTAGCCACCGCTGCTGCTCACTGTTCCCCTCACCTCCCAGGGGGTGATCAAGGGTGATGGGTCGAATGCAGAGGATAATTTCACCACATCGAAGGTGTGTGTGTGTGACTACCAGTGGTTATTTAACTTTAACAACAAAGTGCACGTTGCGTGTTTGCTGCCACTCACCGCCATAGAACGTTATCATGTCGCATTATTGCTAAACGTTTCAAATAAAAACATATTGTACAATGTCCACTCTCACTCAGCTACTTGTGCTCTCCTTGAGTTGCTAAATCCAGAATAATCCTCACTCCTCAGATAGGAACACATGATTATTTTTCTGAGTCTTCCAAGCTATGTTGTCGGGTCTAATGCTGCGTTCCATTTGTTGAAAGGCAAGTTGAGAGTCATTGAATCTACTGCTTCAATCTGTCCGAATTCAGAGCAGATTCATCAACTTATTGGCCCGGTGGCACAACTTTCTATTATATCGGTGAGAGACATGATTTAGAATCTAGCACTACCTTTTCCTAACTCTTAGGCTACACAGCACAAGTACAGTAGCTAGCTTACCGACTTACCTCCTCTGTGTTTGCTTTTACAACTGCATGTTTAAAATGCAGGCCACAGTGTGTGAATGCAGTGTTAGCCTTCTCATGCTAACATTTTTTACATGATCTAAAAGCCCATGAACTAAAAGTATATTGTAGCATCCCGGAAGAGTCAATGTTGTAAGGGATTCTGGGTATTTTTTCTGTTGTGTCTGTGTTGTGTTACGGTGCGGATGTTCTTCTGAAATGTGTTTGTCATTCTTGTTTGGTGTGGGTTCACAATGTGGCACATATTTGTAACAGTGTTAAAGTTGTTTATACGCCCACCCTCAGTTTGACCTGTATGGCTGTTGACCAAGTATGCCTTGATTGACAATTAAACCACCACCTCGCTCTCTCTGTCTCTGTCCCTCTCTTACAAATGTTGCTGGGTGCGTGCGCACACATTCACAATTTGTTTCGTTTTTAACAACTTCTTAACCCCTGTACGTACGTTGAAAATACACGCAACCCTGACTCAAAATGTCGGACATTTGGGGCATTTGGGAAACCCCGCCCGGACACCCCGGACAGTCCTGCATAAAGGACACGTCCGGGGAAAAGAGAACGTATGGTCAGCGCAACTTTGTAGTTGATTAGGTCGAAGGAGCAAGCAGCAGCATCTCACCAGAAAACTTTCCAACGTTTGCCGCGGTGTCTTGTATCTTTTGCAAGTGTACTACTTTTGCGAGTTTCTAAATGTAAAATAAAAAGAAGGTCTTGGACGTCCAGAATTAGGTGTAGTTTTCCTCTTTAATCACACAAAAAGTTAGCTTTGTGCTGTGTCAGGGCAAACAAGATGGAGGTGAATGGACTTAGTTTACAAGAAATAACTCTGCTAACCTCATTATGCGCTTAGTTCAGCAAGCTACCCTAGCTGTTTTGGAGTTAGAATTGAACCAAAAAACTGGTAAAGTAAGCGGCAACGCCCATGGCTTCCACTACTTCAGCGTTATGGTGAGTCGATTTTTGATGCAAATTTTTTTTATCGTTTTGATCTGCCACACGCACGTGAAAATAGTGCACACATTAAACTGGTCACTGGTGGAAAAAAGGTTGGTGACACCTGCTCTAGAGTGATGTCGTAGCATTGATCTTTGACTAGCTTTTTTGCAGAAGGTCCTTAAAAAACAGCACGGCGCTCCTGCAACTCTGACAAAATAAACAGACCACAATCGGATGCCAACTTTAGAAGACACTGCTTCTCTGGAATAAACAAGAGAGGACCAATACTGAAGAGAGAAAGTCCTGCCCCTCGGTACTTAGCATTCTGGAAATGTGTCCCCCACAAGTATTTGGTTGAATGATCTTGCACAACATTTTTATTAGTTCAATCTCATTTCACTATGGGTTACAACATTTGAAAAAATTGATACCTTTTGGACATGAAATTACAGCTATTAGACCTTGTATTCTGCCTTTAGTTGCCCGTTTTAGTTACTATTACTAAACAGCTCATCACAACCGCAATACATGTCAAGGAGATTAATTTTTGCATTTAAAATGACTGTGAAATGAGTTGAAATGAAACGTTATAGTGTCGTTACAAATGGTTGCACCATCTGTTGAGGTTGGATACAGATTAAAAAATACAAGTGCAACTCATGCAAGGAAAACTTGATGCTTAAAAGAGGCTATGCTTAAAGGTTATAAGTGTCTCACAGGACACTAAAATCTCCTCTACCAACATTTTTCATGTCTATTGCTGATGCAGTTTTGCCTTTCAGAGCTTTCAGGTCATGGAGTTTTCTTAATGTTGATTCTGCTGCCGGGTTTAACAATGTCCTGTGAGACTGAATTGGATTGAACCGAGAAAAAAACAACAACAATAGGGCTGGGAACAATAGAAATCAATAGCATTTAGGAATGATAAAGGTATGACAGCCTCAAATCACAAAAAGGATGCTCCGGGGTCATTGTGTTTCGTAATGCTCAAGAAGGGACAATTAGGTGTTCAGATCTGTTTTCACGCCCACACCCATTTCCCATGACAGTCCTTTCAGTACCATTTCCTTGCCTTCCACTCCTATGTTTTAATAGGAGACTCAGGAGGATCCGTCAGAGACATGAGACTGTTGGCTCGTTTGTAGCACGATTCAATGTTTCTCTTATGCGTTCCCTAAATGGGAGCATAGCAGCGCGCTAATGAGTGAAGCCAACGCTAGAAACATATGGTCATAATAATTAGATGTTTGAAGAAAAGAAAAAAATACGTCCATATATACTGTGCAGAATCTGGCATGTTTCTGTGGAACAGACAGTGTTGTCCAATGAATTTAGGAAGAGCAGCCTGCAGGCCGCGAAGCTGCATGTCATGTATTATTCAGGGCCTGGTATGCTCGTCTCAAGGCGTTGTTTCTGGGCAAACCAAATCTGGCGCCAATGGCGTAGCAAAAGAAAGGATCATTCTGAAAGTTAACTTCCGTTTTATGATTAAAAAAAATATAGTGTATCCTCCAATGTTTGCTTGTTGTCTCAGTAAGGAAGGGAATTTGCTAGACGCAAGCACCAGAATCTGAAATTTGAAACTCGCTAGCCCTTATGTGCAATGATGAACATGACGATTGATTAGGTTGAGAATTCATGTGATTTTGTCGAATTGATAATGGGCTTAAAGGACTCATGGTGCTGATGACCAAAATTTCACTAACCAGTTCTCTTTATGTATTTTTTGCTCCTGAAAAGGAATCTGGCAGTAATTTCCCATAAAACTATTAGTTTCTGAGCAATCGGTAAATAAACGACTGTACTTGGAACACCTACTTTTTATTGCCAGACTCGATATACAGTAATGCTTCCTCTTGGTGTGACACCATCTACCGAACTAGAGCCCATTTCCCGGCATAGACAGTAAAAATAAAGTCCTCTGAAACTATTATTAAAAATCCTGGACTATAAACCAATACTTTTTCCCTATGCCTTAGACACTGAGGCTTATAAAACGGTGCAACTTATTTATGATTTTTTTTTTTTTCGCTAACAGCCATAATGTTTTGTGTTCAACACAGTTTTCTTTAAACAAAAGTCGAGACACTGAAAAGTTTTGTTATTTTTTGTGCTATGGTGCCATCTTTTGGACAAGATCTCTCACTGTAGTTGGTGCGGGTAATGAATGTCTTCTGTTTAGTGCTTTGAACCGGAAGTATGAGTGCGGTTCCATTTTCTAGTCTTCCATCGCGTTTCTATTCGTATTCTTCATTCATCACTCCAAACAACGTTTGTAAGTTTTCCGATAAATAAACCTAGTCATACTTACTAAACTAATTGTCATGTCTGTAGAAGTGTTTTCATGCATATTTGTACATGCTATCGTAATGTAATCAATAGGGATGTAACACTTTTGTAGATACACGGTATCTACTTAATAATAATAACTTGGTGTGTAGTTTTTTTACGGTGCTATGGTGTTGACCAGGTCTGAAAAAATGACATCTTCTGGAATCCTCTGTGAATGGCGGGGCCCCAATTTTGGGCTGTGGAACACCGTAAGCAAGAAGTTGAGTTTGTTCATAGTCAATGAGAGGAATTTTTTTGGGGGACATTTCTTGAAAAATGTCATCAAAATCTATCCATAACTATTTGAATTATTTTTGGTAACAAACAGACAAACAAACCCTGGCGAAAACATAACCTCTTTTGTCTGGGTTCTCAAGGTGACACAGAGCAAGTGGAGACAGTGCAGTGGACTGAGGTAACCACTCCAAAAAATTTTTAATTTTGAAAAACTGAAAAACTATTTGATAAATCCTCTATACATCCACCCATCTTCCCACCACTTGTTTCTCCGTATGTCGCGCAGCGGCTGGAGTCTGCTCAGGTGAAAAGCAGTGTACACCCTGGAACAGTCACCACCTCATAAACTTTCATCCAGAAATATACATTTGAATCCACCGCAGTCAATCGTCAGTTTGTGAGGTATTTGGACAATTAAAAGTTAAATTGTCGGTTAATATTTTTGAGTAACAACATATTCCAGACTGATATTTAACCTGTCAGAAAGTAAAAGTTAAAAGAAACTTAAGTAAACAATATTACTTTACACTGGAAGGTTACATTGTCGCTTTAAAGACACATAATTAAGTTTTTTTTTTATATTTGCTTGAATCAATGGATGTCCCTGTACTATTCTTTGAACTTAAAAAAACATGTTTCTTGTAATAAATATGATCAGAACATTTTAGCATTATGTTTTTGTTCAATTATTGCAAACATTCCCGCCACTCATTTTAGACAGTAACATTTTTTATATTTTTGGGGAATTTTTTGAACATATATATCAAAATATCATACTGTGGCCTTAATATCGTGATATAATTGTACCGTAAGATTTGATACCGTTATATCTCTAGTAATCGAGCTATTGTCGTTAGTATTAGCTAATTTGGTAACACATTTACAAGTGTCTGTGTTAATGTTATTCATTTACAGTGGCCTTTTTTTGTCTTGTTTCATTTTCAAAAAAAATCTCAGTAAATTCACTAAAACGTCACCACAGAGTTATTGAATTTTTTCAGCTGATTGGAGACCTGGCTTCTGCAACTAGTGGGTACATGACGATGATTTATTTTTTGTTTGATCAGCCGTTTTACTGCGGTGTTACAGGCACCGTTTGGAAACAATTACGATATGTAAATAAACATTTATAAAATATTTCTGTGTAAATAATTAATCTCACAACGTGTATAATTGTGGATTATCATCCGATGTGGCTAATGTATGGACAAATATTTGTGTCTTCTATAATTAAGTGGGTGCTGCTTATTTACTCGTGCGTTTTACAGTCCAGAATATTAACTTTAACTTTAATATGTATTTTGATCAACTAATTACGTGTTTCTGTTCCCCTCATCCATGGTTACTTCAAAACTGATATGCTTTCTTCAGCAAAAAAGAAAAAAAATCACAATTGCTGGACTTTCCTCTGTTCTATCTCCTCTTTCATAGACACCATTGCCTCTTTCCACGTACTCTTTAGCATTTCCTCAACCATCTTCAGGAAATCATCAATAGAAGAGGACACACAATAGGATACGAGTAGCTGACTTTCTTTTTCTTCCGGTTTTAGGATGACATTTGGCCAGAGTCGTAAATTGTCTTCATCCAAACTTCATCCTAAAAAAAAAACTTCATCAAAAACAGAATCATAAAAATAATGGTTGCTCCTCTCGCTTGTTCTATCCAGTTTTGCGCCTGTAAATTAGACTGGAGAGGTCCTTACTTTCCTCATAAACCCATCATTTGGAAATGTATGCAGGCTGACTCAATCTTTAGTTTTATTGCTACAACCTCCAACAATGCATCCGGCAGACATAGCTGATAATTCCTCTAAATTGTGGGTGAAAATAAAGTGATTCAGGATGAAGACGCTACCAAAACACATACTACGGAATATGTGATTGCTTCTAGTTTTCTATAGGTGACGTCAGCAGGCTAATGCAGGCCTGTGTTTTACAATGGGCTGAAACTCGTTGGAGAGCAAGCCTAAAATCCCAACAGTGCCTATTTTGGCGTGGAAGCTTCCCTGTAGACAACATTTTAGTTCCAAAATTATGGAATATATGTGGCAGTATTTTCAGTATTAGAGGGGCCCTTTACGCAACTCGGGGAAAATGAAGAACAATGCTTTTTCAGTGCTGGTAATTCTGTCTTGCTGAGACTACATTTCCCATGACCCTCTGCTCTTGCGTCTTCTTCTGCTGCATTTGGCACCCTGGTCCGAGTTGTTCTACCTAGTGCTAGTGCATATGCGTATAACAAGAAATTATAAAAACATAGACAACTAAGTGTAAAAAAACCTGTTTTAAATGTTGTGCATACTTTTTGAAGGAATATTTCAAATTTTTTGTACATTTTAGACCAAATAAGGCTACAGTTATGTAAGTGTATTTTTTCTTTTAAAATAGATTTTTTACACTACAACCTATTCAACAATTATGTTAATGTGAATATGGTAATATTTTATGTATATAGTGTTCTTTTTTAATGTACATATCACAATATCTAATATACATATTAGATGGGTAGCCACATATTTAAGTGAAATCCACACAAAAGTGAAACTCGATTTATGGTTCCTCGACAGGGTTTGTCAATAGAAGAGTTTGTATATTGAAGCAAATTTAAACATGACTAATTTGCTCCAGCCTCAAGAAAAATCCATATTTTAGTAAAAGTTTGTACAATTTGAACACAATAAAACATTGTTATACTCTATATCAAACTAATATTACAGTAGGGCGATGGATCAATATTTTTGAATACAATATTTTTGCCTTCCGGCTCAGCTCCTTCTTCACCACAACGGATCGGTACAACGTCCGCATTACTGAAGACGCCGCACCGATCCGCCTGTCGATCTCACGATCCACTCTTCCCTCACTCGTGAACAAGACTCCTAGGTATTTGAACTCCTCCACTTGGGGCAGGGTCTCATCCCCAACCCGGAGATGGCATTCCACCCTTTTCCGGGCGAGAACCATGGACTCGGACTTGGAGGTGCTGATTCTCATTCCGGTCGCTTTACACTCGGCTGCGAATCGATCCAGTGAGAGCTGAAGATCCCGGTCAGATGAAGCCATCAGGACCACATCATCTGCAAAAACAGAGACCTAATCCTGAGGTCACCAAACCGGAACCCCTCAACGCCTTGACTGTATAGTATATATATATATATATATATATATATATATATATATATATATATATATATATATATATATATCCATCCATCCATTTCTACCGCTTATTCCCTTTCGGGGTCACGGGGGGCGCTGGCGCCTATCTCAGCTACAATCGGGCGGAAGGCAGGGTACACCCTGGACAAGTCGCCACCTCATCACAGGGCCAACACAGATAGACAGACAACATTCACACTCACATTCACACACTAGGGCCAATTTAGTGTGGCCAATCAACCTATCCCCAGGTGCATGTCTTTGGAGGTGGGAGGAAGCCGGAGTACCCGGAGGGAACCCACGCATTCACGGGGAGAACATGCAAACTCCACACAGAAAGATCCCGAGCCTGGATTTGAACCCAGGACTGCAGGAACTTCGTATTGTGAGGCAGACGCACTAACCCCTCTGCCACCGTGAAGCCCTATATATATATATGTATATATATAATGCGTGTATATACAACATTGATGGATGTTTTTAAAGATCTTTTAGAGGGCTGACAGTAACACAGGGGACTCCCATTAGCCGCATTTTACGAGCGTTTTTTTGTCTTTAGAATGTAAAAAAAATATAAAAATACATTTATGTTCTTGTCTCTGACAATTATTGTGATCGAAAAAAAACAAAACAACAAAGCACATTTTCATACGGTCCATGGTTCGGAAATCAAAACATTTGTAAAATGAGGGGTTTGTAAATGGAGGTTATTATTGTTTATTTACGCTCCATGATGCACAACTCGACAGGAGTGCGTGGCTCATCAGCGATCACACGAAACTCCAAATATTAAAAAATTATTGGGGGAGGTCCACACAGGGACGCTTGTTTGTGAAACGGTTACACACTGTTGCAGCGTCGATCGTTGCTTCATCACAGCCAAGCACAGTGATTTTCCCACAGCCATAAGTCACACAGAGTTAAGAACTCCCCTAGTGACCTGTGTAAGGGTCTCGCTACGATGCCTCTCTTCCCTCTGTGATCAGAAATGTCCTCGTGCTGCAGAGAGACGATACGGACCAAAAGGATGACGAGCGACAGTGCAATCGACAGAAAGATTCAACACAGCTTGTGTAGTAAACAAATAAACAGACAAAATAAAAAGGCAGCGCTTCACACTCCTGCTTCTCACCGGCTTACACATAACCTGCTTATGCGTTTCAGTGTGACTAAAGATGCTCACACCGAGACACAAACGAGACCACACTTACTCTAGTAAGGAGGTACGCCGTGCACCCTGTGAGTTGAGCGATTATACCAGGAAGGCAAAACAATAAGAGGAAATGTTTACTCGGCCTTCAAAACAAGCAGAAAATAAGGGCGACTGTACAAAGGCGCCTTTCATTCAGAGGCACTATTTACTCAGGTTTTGTGTCAACATCTATTCATCGTGGCAATATCTTTGCTCGGTTAGATGGCTCATGCCCAAAATTTGCTCATCTCCAGCAGGTTTTTAAAAAAACAACATGTTTTTTCCCCGGACAACGCAGATATGTAAAGTAAAGCTGGAGGGGGGAGATGAGCAGACAAAACTGAGCACTAACCAGCACACTGGAGGTTGCGTAACAATGACTTTCTCAGCACAGGCAGGCAGGCCAGGCCGGCCTGTTGATATGTGGGCGTGGGTGACTGCACGACAATGCAAACTACTACACGAGAAAAAAAATATTGTTGCCATGACAAAAGAGCGGAGCCAAGAGATGAAGAGGCTGGAGTAATGACAGAAAAGCAGTTTTGCAGATGAAGAAGAGGGTTTATGCCTTTGCAGAGTGAGGAAAAAGAGGGAATAATAGATGAGTCAGTGGCTTGCAATTTTCAGTGCAGGATTCCCCCCCCCCCTCCAAAAAAAAAGAGGAATTACACTGTACAGCCTGTAGCAATGGACCCAAGCCAAGCCCTCCTACATACAGTATACTGTACATGTCCCTGTGCTAGTGTTTTCCTTTTTCCTTTATTAATTAAAAAAAAAAAAAATAGACACGACAACAAATATTTTGTCATGTTTGTTCATTCCAGGGATGTCTTGAGGACCAAATTGCATTTATGGCTGCCGTTTAGAGGGCCGCTTGTCACAGTGAATAGTATATAAGAAGAAGCGCTCCAAAGTTTGGCTACATTTTACAAGAAAAGATTGCAACAATGCTGCCATTTCATCAAGAGGAGAACTTTCGAGCAAAATGCTGAAACGTTTGAACACACAACGTGCAATAACTATAGATCAGCAGTCTCAAACACGCGGCCCGCGGGCCAAATGCGGCCCGCGAGGCGTTATTGTGCAGCCCACACCTTAGTATGAAAATTTAATGTTGGTGCGGCCTGCAAATTTTATATGAATGGCGCTTTACAGCAGTGGTTCTCAACCTTTTTTCAGTGATGTACCCCCTGTGAACATTTTTTTAATTCAAGTACCCCCTAATCAGAGCAAAGCATTTTTGGTTGAAAAAAAGAGATAAAGAAGTAAAATACAGCACTTTGTCATCAGTTTCTGATTAATTAAATTGTATAACAGTGCAAAATATTGCTCATTTGTAGCGGTCTTTCATGAAATATTTGGAAAAAAATATATACAAATAACTACAAACTTGTTGAAAAATAAACATGTGATTCAATTATAAACAAAGATTTCTACACATAGAAGTAATCATCAACTTAAAGTGTCCTCTTTGGGGATTGTAATAGAAATACATCTGGATTCATGAACTTAATTCTAAACATTTCTTCACAAAGAAATAAATCTTTAACATCAATATTTATGGAACATGTCCACAAAAAATCTAGCTGTCAACACTAAATATTGCATTGTTGCATTTCTTTTCACAGTTTATGAACCTACCTTCATATTTTGTTGAAGTATTATTCAATAAATATATTTATTAAGGATTTTTGAATTGTTGCTATTTTTAGAATATTACCAAAAATTCTCACGTACCCCTTGGCATACCTTCAAGTACCCCCAGGGGTACACGTACCCCCATTTGAGAACCACTGCTCTACAGTGTCATACTTGTATGCCCTCGATTTTTCTGGGAGACTCTCAATGTTCAGTGCCCCTCCCGGGGTAATCATTCTCCTGAATGTCGCCCAATCAACAATATTAAGGGGCCACTGCCTTTAATGTCCTTTACAACCTGTACAAGCAGCGTGCCAGCCCAGCCACATTTTGAATAAGGCTTCTCTGGGCGCAGTAAGCTGTTACAAATATGCGCCATACTGTGAACCCACACCAAACAAGAATGACAAACACATTTTGGGAGAACATCTGCACCGTAACACAACATTAACACAACAGAACAAATACCCAGAATCCCATGCAGCCCTAACTCGTCCAGGCTACAATATACACCCCATGCCCCCCCAACTCCGCTCCCTATTGTATCCCGGAAGAGTTAGGGCTGCATTGGATTCTGGGTATTTCTTCTGTTGTGTTTATGTTGTGTTACGGTGCGGATGTTCTCCCGAAATGTGTTTGTCAATCTTGTTTGGTGTGGGTTCACAGTGTGGCGCATATTTGTAACAGTGATAAAGTTGTTTATACGGCCACCCTCAGTGTGACCTGTATGGCTGTTGATCAAGTATGTCTTGCAGTCATTTCCGTTGGTCTGCAGAAGCCTCATACAATGTTTGTATGGTGTAAAAGCGGACGACATGGCGGGTTGTACAGGACGCTAAAGACAGTACCATCACTGCACGCCCTTAATATTGTTTTCCGGGTACAAATCGGGAGAATGATTCCCCCAGGAAATTGTCGGGAGGTGCCCTGATATTTGGGTGTTTGCCGGAAATATCGCGAGAGTTGGCGAGTATGTCGCTAGGGCGGGAAAGACATTCAAAGAAGGTGAATTCATTAAAAAGTGCATGTTAGATTTTTTTAATAAATCTTTTCTTGCGGCCCAGCCTCACTCAGTTTCTGCATCCAGTGGCCCCTAGGTAAATAGAGTTTGAGACCCCTGCTATAGATGAATGTCATGTGTTTTAACCATTCCAATGTCATTCCAGCAGCAGTCACCTGGCGTAAATACAACAGGTACTCCATCCATCCATTCATTTACTACTGCTTGTCCCTTTTTGGGGTCGCGGGGTGTCGCTGGAGCCTATCTCAGCTGCTTTCGAGCGGTAGGCGGGGTACACCCTGGACAAGTTGCCACCTCATCACAGAGCCAACACACATAGACAGACAACATTCACACTCACATTCACACATGCAAACTCCACACAGAAAGATCCCGAGCCCGGGATTGAAGACTGTTCAGGACCTTCGTATTGTGAGGCAGATGCACTAACCCCTTTCCACCGTGCTACCCTAGCACTATTATCTGCTAAACTAAACCAATCCGTACTGATTGAAAAACATGAACAATCATATCACAGTATCTGTAATGTATTAGCCCACATTTCATGTTTGTTTGTACACAGCTAGCTGGACAATGTTGTAATAAAACACATCATGTGCTGCAAGTATCATGATCAATATAAAGTGTGACTCACTCGATGGACAATAATGCGTTTGGTCCAGCTGGTTCGGGGTCGCAGAGGTGCTGGAGCCTATCTCACCTGCATTCGGGCGGAAGGCAGTGTACACCATGGACAAGTCGCCACCTCATCACAGGGCCAACACAGACACACAGACAACATTCACACTCACATTCATTTTATCATATTTAAAATCCTAAAAAAGAAAAAGACATGTGTTATTCTCTCTGGTAAGGATTGGGAACGATAGGCAAAATTCCAAAAAAGTGCAGTTCCCCTTTAACCCTAGATCATGGCAGGCTGCAGTATGTGTAATCAGTCGCATAGAAATATTTTTGAGCTTATGCACATCAAACTAATTAGGTGCTAGTATGACAAACGTTTGAGAAACCTCCCATCTATCCATTTTCTACCGGTTGTCCCGTTCGGGTTACGGCGGGTGCTGGAGCCTGTCTCAGCTGCATTTGGGCAGAAGGCGGGTACACCCTGGACAAGTTGCCATGTCATCACAGGTTTCAGAAACATGTTACAGCAAAATGTTCCTGGAATGCAATAAGAAAGCATGTTTATTGTGTCATAAGATGTTCCGTTAAAGTATAGTGGTCCCCTTTATTTGAAAAGTATCAGAAAGTTTCAAAATACATTTGGTATTGGGACACCACTATCAGGGCTCAGAGAATGACACTCAGAAAATTGCAATGTTTCGTTTTTAGTCCTTCTTGATTGTTTTTGGTTGTGTGGTCATTGAGGATTTATAACCTGTGATTGAGATTAAGTTATTTGACAATGGACAATGCATTTCTCTCAAGAATGCATTGATAGTCCTGAGATGTCCTTGTACACTGCACAGATGTCTCGGAAGAAGCAAAGCAACTTTACAATATCTTCTATGTTTATTGTTTTCCTTTCTGTATGCTTCATGTTTTGAGTGTGACTTGCCAAAAAGTATGAGATTTGTCTCGCAGAGGCTTTGTAGCTTCTCGATATGCATTTTGTAGTACGTCAACTTACAAGCTTAATGGGTTCTGTGACAGAGCTCCTAACTCAAAACACTCAAAACAAATCAGCTTCTCCCATTGATATTAATTGAAACCAATAGGTTAATGGGTGCTTGGCGCCTCCAAAACGGCACAATTGTAAGGCATAACATGTCTTTTAGAAAGAAAAACAAACCTTTAAATACTGTATATTAAGGCTGTGAATCTTTGGGTGTCCCACGATTTGATTCAATATCGATTCTTGGGGTCACGATTTGATAATATATAGATTTTTTTCGATTCGATTCGATTCTCGATTCAAAAACGAGATTTTTCCGATTCAAAACGATTCTGTATTCATTCAATACATAGGATTTCAGCAGGATCTACCCCAGTCTGCTGACATGCTAGCAGAGCAGTAGATTTAAAAAAAAAAAGCTTCTTATAATTGTAAAGGACAATGTTTTATCAACTGATTGCAATAATGTAAATTTGTTTTACCTATTAAACAAACCAAAAATATGACTTATTTTATCTTTATGAAAATGAAATTATAACTAATATTGATACTGTTGTTGATAATATTCATTTTTGTTTCACTACTTTTGGTTTGTTCTGTGCCGTGTTTGTGTCTCCTCTCAATTGCTCTGTTTATTGAAGTTCTGAGTGTTGCTCGGTCAGGTTTGGTTTTGGAATTGGATTGCATTGTTATGGTATTGCTGTGTAGTGGTTGGTTGGATTGATAAAAAAAAAAATCTATTTTTTAAATATGATAATCGATTCTGAATCGCACAACGTAAACAATTCGATTCGTATTCGAATCGATTTTTCCCAAACCCCTACTGTATATACTTAAATATGCATTAGGATTTCCCCCACGATATTATTACACAATTGCCTATACATTTGATCATTATACTGTTTATTTTACGCACACAGTAAAAAAAGAAAAAATATGTAATTTTCTCGGTAAAAACTGGAAGCTCAGTTGCCATAATTTTAGCATAAAATTTACGGCGTTATATTACTGTAAATTGAAAAACGGTTCCACTGTTTTTGACGGTAAAACTCTGGTGACTGAACTGACGATTTAGGTTTTTTACCATAATACATACTGTAATTTTTCACAATATGATGGATAACTTTCTGTCAAATTATAAGTATTGCAGATATTTAAGTACTTCTTTTTATTTGAACAAAATATATGTATGATAATTTAATATTTCTTGGAGTACGAGAAAACAAACGCCTAAATATATGCAAGTCTATGCAGTACATGTATTAGTTTTTTCCGTCAAAATGTAAAGAACAAATACATTTAGTAAGAAAAATTAAAGTACTTTAGTAATGCATATTACTTCCAGACTTTTGCAAGCCACATGAAATGATTTGGCGGGCCAGATCTGGCCCCTGGGCCTTGAGTTTGACACCTATGTAATAGAATATTGTATTACCAACTACCGTAGTTTCATGAAGTAATAAAATCTAAAGTGCAGCATTTACCTTCGAGAGTGGAATCCTACAATACCAACTTCGAGCTGCTTCTCCGTCAATAACTCCTTCTGCAGCCTTTAAATGGTTGTTCAAATATTATTTTAAATCTATGGCTTGCTTGAGACTCGTTCTGCTTCACTATGTTGCAAACTAGTGGTGATACATTCCGGCTGCTTTGCCAAGTTGGCGATGCACCCGGTCATGTTTTCGCAGATTTATTTCTTTAATTCAGTGAAAATCATCCACTTCCTCATCTCAGCACTGTCCTTCATACTTACTCTTTGTTCTTCCCATTCTTGGAAAATAACAAAATAATGATCTCTAGCTATAAGCTAATACTAGCCTGTAAGACCATATAATTTGGTCGGATCTCGCAAGGTTCACTGTGACATTTGCTACACCAACTAATGGCGGGGATGCTTTTTACTCAACATTTTGCTTGAAATTAGCCAAGAAACAGCTCTAAACTCTCAAAATAATATTAGATTGAGGTACTCCCGTATTTTAAAACATTTATTTTCAGTATTGCAGTGACCCTTTATGGTGATGTTTTCTTCCACAGAAGGGTGGCAACAATTGCATCCATAATTAGAGTATAACATGTAAACCTGGCGGTTTTTCTTACATTATTGACAAACTTAAACCTTTTCTGCCTAAATATTTTGGGAATTTTGTAAAAACAATGTATTTTGGTATCGATCATTTGCTAAATTAAGTGTCAATTTAAATACATCACATATACAATGGGTCTGGGATGCAAATAAGGGACACGAGGCAAACCACAATCTGGGGGGGAAAAGCTAGTTTAGTGAGGTGAATTAGTAATAAATTGTACAATTTTAATAGGCGCATAACTTCTGCAGATGTCTGTGTTTTGTTTGTATGGGATGGCTTATGATTGACATGTGAGATATACTTTAGCCCCTCCTATCTGACAGTGTACTTCCTTTTTAAGGCTTTGTCGTTTTTATGTGCTCCCTTCACTGCCATTATTGGCCTCTTTGGTAGACAAAACGATTAGATAAGGCTCACCAAGCACTTGAACACCCAAGACGGATTTTTTTAGAACATTTTTATCCAATGGATTTTTTTTTTTTACTAATAGCATCTGAGCGTTGGAAGACCTTTTGTTAGTGGTCATAGTACCGTAAAGGCAAAAGGTCAAAGAACTCAAATGAGCTATTCGAAAAGACATTGTGTAATAACATGGTTCCAAATATAACGCAAGATTATTAGGCTGCGCTCTGTGATGATTCTGAGCACATTATTCATGGTGGCTATAAGGCCATTTAGACTACAATAAACTCTGTGACCTGCTTAATGGTGCCTTGCTCAGGACCTTATGCAAATCAGTCCACTGCCACAAGGCACACACTAACATTTCACAATCCACTTAAAACCAGCATGCATTGCAAGATGATACATGCACACACACACACACACACACACACACACACACACACACACACACACACACACACACACACACACACACATATACATACACACACATATATATATATATATATATATATATATATATATATGGGCCTAATATATTTTTTCTGTCATATATCGTTTATAACCCTACAAGCTGTACACAGATGACTTTAACCACTGAAATGTGAAGGGTCTACTCACCTTTGTGTGATAATATAGGTCCTAAAACGTGGTTAACTTCTGTCTAATCCTTGCTTTACTAAAGGTATCCGTGTTCTAAAACACTTGCAAGCCTGATAGCACACGCAAAGTCGATCTACTAAGCTTTTTCAAGGTGGATTGTGTCTGTTAAGTGAGCAGAATAAGGCGTGCAATCCATTTTGCCTTTCTGTCTTTATTATTATGCAGAATATATGCTGATCCTCATCACGCTCACAGTACCGGGAGGAGAAGATGCAAATATATTATTTAGCACGCACAATGTGATTTAAAGACCTACTGAAATGAGATTTTCTTATTTAAACAGGGATAGCAGGTCCATTCTATGTGTCATACTTGACCATTTCGCAATATTGCCATATTTTTGCTAAAATGATTTATTAGAGAACATCAACGATAAAGTTTGTAACTTTTGGTGCTGATAAAAAAGCCTTGCCTGTACCGGAAGTCGCAGACGATGACGTCACAAGGGTGAGGGCTCCTCACGTCCTCACATTGTTTTAATGGGAGCCTCCAGCAGCAAGAGCTATTCGGACAGAGAAAACGACAATTTCCCCATTAATTGGAAAGAGGGGGAAAGATTTGTGGATAATGATATTGATAACGAAAGACTACAAAAAAAAAAAAAGAAAATAAAATAAGATAAAAAGCTACGGCTCCGGGCGGCGGCAGTGTGAGTGTTTCAGATGTAATTAGACAAATTTACTAGGATAATTTTGGAATATCCCTTATCTGCTTATTGTTTTAATAGTGTTTTAGTGAGATTGTAAAGACATACCTCGAGGTCGGATGGCTGCGGTGAACACGCAGTGTCTCAGAGAGAAGTCGAGGAGCCAAGCTCACAGCTGTCTTTCAAACAGCTAGTGCAGGAGGACAAATAATCTAATGATGTCTCTGGTAAGATATATATCTAAATTTTCCCATCCAAAAACATGCTGGTTGACGTAGAGAAACATGTTCGTTTGACCGCTCTGTGGTAAAAACAAAGAAACACCGGCTGTGTCTCAGTGCTAAAGACAACTGCAATACACCGCTTTCCACCAACAGCATTGTTCTTTATAGTCTCCATTATTATTTGAACAAATTGCAAAAGATTCAGCAACACGGCTGTCCAGAATACTGTTTAATTGCGTAATAAAAAGAGACGACTTTTAGCTGCCAATGGTGGTGCGCTAATATTTCCTGACAGCCCGTGACGTCACGCGCACGCGTCATCATTCCGCGACGTTTTCAACAAGAAACTCCGCGGGAAATTTAAAATTGCAATTTAGTAAACTCAACCGGCCGTTTTGGCATGTGTTGCATGTTAATATTTCATCATTGATATATAAACTATCGGACTGCGTGGTCGGTAGTAGTGGGTTTCAGTAGGACTTTAACAACACTCAACACCGTTTTGCGAGCACTATGTTGTGTTTTATTTAGCATGTTTTAGAAGGACGTGCAAACTGACAGTTCCACACACCGCTGCAGGATCATTGCTCACGCTGCACAGACAAACAATGGACAGACGAGAATTCAATGTCCCACGTGGTTGTGTAAACATTTTGGACAGTCAGGACAAAAAAACAAATTAGACAATATATCGGATTTTTTTTTCTGACTTCAGCAACATCATTTTATAATGTGTTTGCTGCGAGAGCATTTAAAGGACTAGTTAAAACAATTACAAATGGTGCGTTTTGAGTTTTTTTTTTTTTTTTACATAGAATACATATATTAATAAAATAAATCTAATATAAAA